>NC_059210.1:54870110-55017610 GCF_020615455.1 Coregonus clupeaformis | reverse complement strand
CAGTGTTTGTTGTTGGCAGTAACTTCTTTGTTGTTGTAATATCCCAAACCGACGCGGCAGTTTCACCATGAAGGATAAACAAATTCAAATGAAGCTACTTCGTTGCTATTCTGGTTGCACTGTTTGACGCAACTGTGTTAGCCGTAGTTGGCTGACTACGAGTAAGCAAGGGATAAGAACGTTGCCAGCCAGCATAGCAATCAAGTAAAAAAACGAATGACTGGTGCACGTCCATAGATATAGAACAACAATAATGAATATACTTGAAAATACAGAGGATCAACAACATTGCATTCACTCCTTATTACTATCATGTATGAAAAAGTGAAAATAAGGAAGCCTGTGTTAAAGAATCTACTCCAAATCATCCATTCTGTTTCCAACAAGGCTGTTCAAATCCAATACAGCAAAAATACAGAGTGGAACCCTTTGTATTCAAGCAATAAGACTTGAGAACACAGGGATTATCGTGTGAATAACTCCCGACTAAAGGCTGTTCTAAGGCCCGACGCAGAGCAGAGGGCCAGGGAAACAGCCCTTAGGAGGGTGTTATTCATGATAATCCCCAGGTTCGAGTGCCTTCTTGGTTTTATAAAACAGTTGCCAACATACTTTATTTTCATGAGTAAATTTGTTTTATTTCATCCTTCGACCAGACAATATAGTCCGGGCAAAAGCCAGTAGTTAGTTCTGAGATTCTCAAGTTGCTTGCTAACCAAACGGGGTGGTCGTCCCATAGAGATAGTGGGTTTTCCATTCTATTGGCATGGTTGCCAGCCAAACGGACAAGGTTGCTATTGAGGGTGGTTACTAGCTAGGCAACTAAAGCTAAAACACAATCACATCAAGCAGCTGAAATGACAACAAACTATGTGCATTCTAGTTTGTTTAACCTTTGTTTCTATTGCCATTTCTTTGGATATGTCCATGATCCTGATAATTGAATACGCCTGGCTCAGATCAGCTGTCAGTCTCATCCGGACGTTTATTCTCTATGGCACAGTGGAGATCACAACAAAAATGAACAGGTCAGAGAGGCAGACAGCAAGGTTTAGACCAGGGATGGGCAATTTCCGCGTGCTGAATTTCCAAAAACGAGGCCCCCGACACAGATTCTTTAATGGTTTTTAGGAACTCATTCTGGTACTCAACTTACTGTTGAGAGTTAGAATAGTAGAATACACAATTGAATGCAATTTCGAAATTTGGTTGTGCATCATTAGTTTGCACGTCCATAGATATAGGTCTATAGAACCCAGGTCTATAGTGACGCCTCTAGCACTGCGTAGCAGTGCCTTAGACCACTGCACCACTCAAGGAACCCAAAGCAAGGTCCATACAGAAATGGTTTGTCGAGATCGGTGTGGAAGAACTTGACTGGCCTGCACAGAGCCCTGACCTCAAACACCTTTGGGATGAATTGGAATGCCGACTGCGAGCCAAGCCTAATCGCCCAACATCAGTGCTCAACCTCATTAATGCTCTTGTGGCTGAATGGAAGCAAGTCCCTGCGGCAATGTTCGAACAACTAGTGGAAAACCTTCACAGAAGAGTGGAGGCTGTTATAGCAGCAAAGGAGGGACCAACTCCATATTAATGCCCATGATTTTGGAATGAGATGTTCGACGAGCAGCTGTCCACATACTTTTAGTCATGTAGTGTATATGCATCAGGAAATGTAATATTGTGAACTCGTACACATTGTAAATATGTAAATAGAATGCAGTATTTCCAAATCACCTGCCAGCAAGTACTGCTTCCTCCTGATTCGGCTTACACCGAGGCTCGAACCCAGGACCTCTGCTTTGCTAGCACACGTGACCGCCCTCCCGAAGCAGCTTGCCAGTCAGTACCACTAATCATTTTACTATGCGGTGGTGCAAGTGGGGATACTACAGGCTGAGGAGTAAGTTTCACACATCATCATGTGCTACACTTGCATGTAAACATCAGACTGGGAAGAGCTGACATTCGCACTCTCCCCCTATCTGCAAGCATAGCCAATGGCATTACACTTTACTGACATGCCAACTCAACTAACCAATATAAATACGTAAACATTGAAATACATATGGAAACATAAACAACCCTGTTACACATGTTAGTGAGGGCATTTTTATTGGGTACCATATGACAGCGACATAATCTACAGCACTTTCCAAGTATCTTTCCATTGTACCACCACTGAAGCTGAACTAAGCTGTGAGTGATATGATTAGTGACATCCATAAGCTTATCCAGATGATTGATTTTGTTGTCGCTATAATTGGCACTTATAGTAGTAGAGCCAGGTAATACACTTTTTTAGAGAGGGGAAAGGGTCACTGGCATAGCGCAGTTTCTCTGGACCCCTGGCAAAGTTGGAATTTGCCCCCCCCCTCTGAAAACAAATCAACGAATAGACTACCGAAAGCTGTCCACGTTTTTGAAATTGTGACGTTTACGCGGCTGCCTGTCGATAGGCTATCAGATTAGCCTATAGCTTTGCTTTAATGGATACATTTGTATAATTTTTTGGGTCGTCATTTTCTCATGTTAAGCCTAACGTTTATGTTTCACGAAGCTATAGGACTACGGTGTCGCAATAGTGCTATTTAGAATGCTGGCTGGTGGCAATAATTTATTTTCTTGTTCAGTAACTAAAGTGGGAAATTCAAACATTGCAGATCGTAAAATGAATTTTCGATGCAACAGCATACTAATCAGTAACCAATATATATTTTTTGAATATACAACTGTGATGTAGGCCTATAGTCTACCTTAACCATCCTCATGCTCTCTTGCAGCTTGGATAGAAAGTTTGTTCTGCGTAAAACCAGTCTATTAATGCCAAATAATACAATCCACCGTCAAAACAATAGCTTACTAGGGATTGTTTCATTATGCAGACAATGCAGTCTAGCCTACTAGCCTATCTAAGCTATGTATCTGTACACCACGCAGTGTTCACAGAAGGGGGTCGCTCTCATGAGCGCCACTGGGTCTCTGGCAATCATCAGCTTGGTTTTCTGGGAGAGGAGGAGGAGGAGAAGCAGGCCCGGGACTCTCACTAGCGGAACTGTCACTATTCACAAGGGGAGGAAGAAGAGGAGGAGCAAGGCCACTGTCATTGCAGGGCCCGGCAGTGAGGTCTCTGTCGGGACTGGGAGGCTGCTAGTGCTAGCTGCTGCATAAGTAGGCCTACTAGCTTCCACCTGCGATGGTGTTTTGTCAGTCAAGGACGAGGTGATAGCTTTGCTGGTGTGGTTATCTTCGGTAATTTGGCATGAGATTGATCAGATAAAGCTTTTTTGCAGTGTTTTTGTTCACCACTTAGTCTTGACTTTTGATTATCCATCTTGAACAAAACGCTCACTCTCCATCCGGGTCCGACCTGATTCAACTAACTTTTTGGAACTTGATAGCCAATTAGGTGAGGAGACCGAGGCAGGCTGCCGCCGGCGCCGCTGAGAAATTGGCTAATTAGATTCATGATAACCATATTGTCTCTGTCTCACCTACTACCATGTAGACTGGACAATACATACACTTCGCTTGCTACATGTGGAAATTATAAAGGAGGGTTATTGTCAAAATTATTTATAAAAATTTAAATTTAAATTTAGACACAGGTGTGAGATGAAGTGTGCATGGGCCCACAGAGCTCGTGGACCTCCCTGCCTTGCGGGGGCTGCGAGGTTTTCCGCTACAGCTTTGATGCAAATTATTTACTAGATCAACAATATTACAGCAGTAAACTGTCTTCATTAGGGTTTCTTTATTGAGTAGTGAGGCCATCCTCTTCAGCTTCCAACTGACTTTGATATTTCTCTTCATGTCAGGGGCTCAAGCACAACACAAGTTGATTGAGTGATATAACAGTGACAGCTTGAGTTGTAGCACTTTGACTTAGTTCCACTATAAATCGGCCTTGTGTCTTTTTTTTTGTTGGATTGTGAGGGGATAATGTTTTTATGAGGGAACACTCTGCACCCCTAACTTGACCCAGAGTTTAAACCTGCTGGATATACAGTAGGTTACTCAGGGTTTTGAGTTCTCTCCTAAAATAGAGACAGAGATAGAGAGCAAGTTTATCTATTATCTTGATATGTATCCAGCTGGAATCTGCCCTGTTTCCTGAAGCACAAACAATGTTTTTCAGTTGATCTAATTGAACTACCTCATCGTTTGGCAAAGCTATGTATTTCCCTCTTTTCTTTTAGCAGTAATTAGCAGTTAGCTTATGTGAGGAAATGTGTTTGTCGGATGTTTTGTTCTGTAATAGTGTGTTTACCTTTGCTTCAAGCATAGAGAGTTTGGTTAAAATTACAAAATTGTTTTCAGCAAGCAAGTTGCTTTTCAAGTACAAAAATATTTTCAAATATTGTAGTGAAATACATAATTCATATATTATTATTCATTTGAAACAAGGAGGACCTTTTCTGTCAGTTCTGTCAGGTGTTTAAACGTAGGTAAAGCAAGAGGAGGCCATCCTGACCTTGTTCCTATCAATGTAAAGCATGCTTGATGAACCCTAACACATCCACCCAAGATTCTAACACAAGACACTAGTAGTATGTAGCCTACGAGTGATGCTCGTAATGACTGTCTGCTCTGCTGCACACAGTTTCCACAAGACTCACATGACTGGCTGGTATGCTAGAAAGAGGCCTGATAGCTGGAATCAGTGAAGTCGACTGCTTGGGATCTTGGGGGCGAGTCTACTTTATGTCTGCGAATTAAGCTTTTAATGAATGTGTATAAAGAGTTGAAGAGCAATGAATTACCCAACAGCCCCTCCCTGTCCAGAACTATTAATCAACTGCATGTCTTGCCATCGTGTTGAAAGAAAGGTTTTCATTTCAACATGCAAATAAATAAATAATAAATTAGATACGTAGGGTTGCATTTAAAAAATATATACAGTTCTAGTCAAAAGTTTGGACACACCTTCTCATTCAAGGGTTTTTCTTTATTTTTACTATTTTTTACATTGTAGAATAATAGTGAAGACATCAAAACTATGAAATAACACATATGGAATCATGTAGTAACCAAAAAAGTGTTAAACAAATCAAAATATATTCGATATTTTAGATTCTTCAAAGTAGCCCTTTGCCTTGATGACAGCTTTGCACACTCTTGGCATTCTCTCAACCAGCTTCACCTGGAATGCTTTTCCAACAGTCTTGAATGAGTTCCCATATATGCTGAGCACTTGTTGGCTGCTTTTCCTTCACTCTGCCGTCCGACTCATCCCAAACCATCTCAATTTGGTTCCATTTGAAAGCTGTCAACCTAGCCCTGTTTTCTTCTGTTGTGATGCAGAGACAGACATCTACATGTACATCTAAGGGATAAACAGAGGCATCGGGGCTCTCATGCCAGTTGAGGAATTAGAGTGACTGTTAACTCCCTCAGCCAATGTAAACTGCAATAGAGATTGAAAGTAGACTCCTCTGAATTAAAGAAATGGGCTACTTTGTCAGGATAACCATCTCCGCCTGACATCCCTCACTATGTTATTGGCTTTGCTCTTTTTTCTCTGTGACTTTGATTGGAACAACCTCTCACACTGTGTTGCACCTCATGCCAAAGCATACAGTATATATAGTTTCCTCATCAAGGAAAAAACAATGTTGAGACCAATTTTTACTCGTTAATGATGTGTGAGATCAGCCTATCAGGGTGTTGATATTACTGACCAATGTGGGCAGAGCATTGTCAAAAACCACTATGTGTGGCCAGCCAACAACTGCTACAGATTATGACAAGGTTTGTACTGAGCTCTTGTGAACCTCCACATTTCGTTATTACTTTATAGCAAGCATTACGCGCCATGAAACAGAATCACAAGACATACATGTTCAGAAGAACAGAGCATCTATTGATCTATAATTTTTTCCCCCACCAGAAGACTATTGATTTAGAGGTGAAGGGGTACTTTCAAAAGTTCTTTTTTTTTGCCACGACTCATCCAGTAAGTAGTGATTTTTTTGCCACGACTCATCCAGTAAGTAATGATTTTTTTTGCCAATAATATGCCATTTAGCAGACGCTTTTATCCAAAGCGACTTACAGTCAGAGGAGGCCTCATCCAGTAAGTAGTGATTTTTTTGCCACGACTCATCCAGTAAGTAGTGATTTTTTTGCCACACTCATCCAGGAAGTAGTGATTTTTTTGCCACGACTCATCCAGTAAGTAGTGATTTTTTTGCCACGACTCATCCAGTAAGTAGTGATTTGTCACAAAAAAAGAAAATAAAGAAGATGACCACATAGAGAGGGGTTTGACCTGTTTTCTCTATGCTTACTTTTGCATAAAACATTACAGATTGACTTGGATCAACTCTTTATTCTTAATTGACATAATGTCAGGATCGTTCATGAACGAGAAGGACCAAGGTGCAGCGTGATATGCATTCATATTTATTTCACGAATAAACGCACAACCAAAACAACAAACGAAACGTGACGTCCAAGGTAGACAAATAACATACCTCACACGGAACAAGATCCCACAACTAACATGTGCCAAAAGGCTGCCTAAGTATGGTCCCCAATCAGAGACAACGAGCGGCAGCTGCCTCTGATTGGGAACCACACAGGCCAACATAGATCTAGACATACTAGAATCTAACATAGACAAACCCAACACAGAAAATACACACACTGACTCAACAAATACAAGTCCCTTGAGTCAGGGCGTGACACATAATGAGACTAATGACCAAGACTAATGGGTATACACTGTACTAGTTAAGAAAACGAATCCATCGGTCAAGGCACAGTGCTAGCCTTAACCTACTTTCCTGACCTAATCAATGTTCTTGACAGGGTTTAAAACCAAAATCATTGCCTTCCTCATAACCCTCAGTATAGCATCACCTTTTCATTATATTCACAGTTTGAGAAAGTTGCTCTGTTTCAATTGGGAAGACAATTCAGTCACTGGAGTAACTCCACAGAAAGCCAGACTGAGTAATTTTCACCTTTCTCATTCACAGAAAATATATGAGTATCTTTGGCCTTTATTCAGTCCAGACCCTCTTATCGTGTGCCTCCTTTTGTGTGAGGGACTGCGCTGGGTTTTGTTTGAACTCTGCAATTAAGATCATATTTTAACTTTCACAGTATTTCCGCCCTGCTCATTACTTGACAAATCAAAACTGTCAGGTTTGTAATAGATTCAGCTTAATTCAGAATAGAATAAACACTGTGCCAATAGAATATGGAATGTGATGAGATAAGAAATACTCTAATTTAGATTAGAATGAGCACCATGTCAACCAACAGCAAGGCTAGACAGTACACTTCATGGAAGAACACAATTGATTATTGACCAAAGGGAAAGAGGAAACAGATGGAAATCAGTGTTGTTCCTTTGTTACGAGGCCATGTGTGTCGTCCTCCAGCGAAGCCTGGACCGTGAGGCTTGGCAGCGGGACAAACCCAGCCTCAGTAACAGTCTCTCATGGGAAGAAGAAATATACACTGTTTTACGTAAGCCTTGGGTACATCTAGGTAAATGATGTCCTCAGCACAAGGATAAGATATTTGTATATTCCTGCAGAAGATCCTTGGGTGGATAAGTGTGAAAATGTGCTAATAGTTTACTTGTTACATGTTCTGTTATAGTGAGACAGATAAGCAACAATACGGTCAAAGTCTGCCAAAATCCATTCTGTAAATCTTTATAATTGTAGCGGGTGATTAGGATGGAGTCAGGCATAGGAGGTGTGAATCACAGAATATGGTTTATTCGTCCAATACAGCAGTTAGCAGCAATGCGTAAACCAAATACAGTGCGCCTTCAATGCGTACGGCGGGTGAATATCCCAGCGATAAAAGTACATAATGCTCAACCGAGCTAGCAACACCTCCACATGGAAACAATAACACACAAAGACATGGGGGAGCAGAGGGAATACTTATACAGAGATTGATGAGGGGATATGTACCAGGTGTGTGTGAAAATCAAGACAAAACAAATGGAATGATGAAAAGAGGAGCGGCAGTGGCTAGAAGGCCGGTGACGACGAACGCCGAAACCTGCCCGAACAAGGAGAGGAGGCAGCTTCGGAGGAAGTCGTGACAATAATGAAGTGTTATGTCAGTCAAGGGTGTGTGTCATTTCTCAGCAGTTTTCCCCACCAGTGCCCTCCTATAGGAAGGACTTGGACATGGGCTAAACTGATGTTAGCTTTGATGTTGAATTTCAGTTTTCATACTCCTTGCTCACTTTAATCTTGTAATTACACACGAAAACAAACCCTAATGATTTGGTTTATCGGGATGCATGTTTGTAATTTGAATGGGAAAATACCATGCTGGCTAAAGACCTAGTTAGCCAGTAACTAGCTAACACCACAGACACAGATAAAATGGGAAACGCAGATGAATGGGGGAAACCTTATAAGTATCTTTGCTAGCTAGACTAGCTAGATAGCTCTGTAAAAACACCTTCTGCGAACATGTGATGATGGTTACAAGGTGGTGTTTAAATTTGGTAAGAGAATGAGACATTACCATTGGTGACATTGCACCATCCCAATAAGCAAATTGTATTGTCCTGAATAGTATCTTCCTGAATTCACTTTTTTGACACATAGGAAGAAGCCAGTTATTTTCTGATCTAACTATATCGATGTACCAGTAACAGTCATTTTCCATTGGTCAAAACAACATAAAAGGTTAAGCCAATTGAACTGATAGCATCGACCATTTGTCCCAGTGGCATATTTTAGTGGTCATGTGCTAAAGCAAGGGGGAACAGTACTTCGACTTTATCTGTCTTGTTTAAAACATTTTAGTAAATATCTTACTGTGGTGACTAACTGTAAATGGATATAAATCACTCATTAATTGTAATTCAGATTTTTTGAATGGCCTCTATTTTACCTTGTTTTGGTCCCTAAAAGCTATGAAGCGCTTACTGAGAGCTGAGAGCTACTCAGATGCTCCATGACAGTGCCTCCACTGCTGGTGTTGGCATCAGGCTAAACCCCGCCATGCCAGTATCTATGGAGGCCAAGTGGGCCTCTTTTCCATCGTTCCCTGTGAATGGGCTGCCAGGTAGATGATACAGGAGAGACTAAAATGGAACCATGACGGCTTTGCTGCTCGTCCTCTCTAATGAATGATGAATTCTCCTCCCTCCATCCCCTGACTCAATAACGAATGCTTCCATAATTGTTCTTCTATTCCTCTGATGTGCGCTAATGATTCAACCTAATCAAAGTCGTAATTGTATACCCGCTATTTGAATTTGTTATATAAAAATCCCTTTTTGTTATATTATGTTGCCTCGCGGACACCACTGATATATTTCAGCAGTTATAAGGTTATTACGATAGTCTTGTCTGATCGACTCCAAAATGACTTTCTGCCGAGAGATCGTTCAGAGAGGCAGGGCCGGCTAAACCTGCCATGACAACAATGCAGAAACTGGCCCCATAGCCACTGATTGGGCTGTTCCTGTGAGCCAGCCGAAATCTGGGTGTCTGATACTCTGATACTATAAGCTATTGCAGCAGAGCCTTGAACACTGACAGCTCGCTATCTAACGAGGCCATCTGTAACAAAGAGACACACAGTATATTGTCCTTTGGCTGTCTAAGTACACTCATTATTGGCTGCATATACACTACTGTATGCTTACAGTCCATGATTAGTGGGGAACAGCTGCCAAGGTACACCCCTGTCTGTGGTCCAGATGGCTGAGGTTGAGATGCTTCCTCCTTATCAGGCTGTGTCAGACACTCCACCGAGGGAGGGCCCACAGAGAAACAACTGGGTTTGATGATGTCGCTCCTGAGGGACCCTGCAGCAGTGTGGTATCATAAAAATGTACACATTTTGCCATGGTGCGGAAAGAAAAATATGCAGTTTTAAAGATAATTTCCTACAATTGTAAACATTTTGCCATGGCTGCTTGGAATGAACAGATCAATGACAATCCTGACATGATTACTACAAGGTTTAGGTAGCTGGATAGCCTAACTTACCTAGCAATAACTAGAGGAAAACAGCTGATACACAACTACGTTTCGAAATTGCGTGTATTCTACAATTCAAACTCTCAACAGTAAATTGAGAGCCCTACTAAGTTCCTAAAAAAAACGGGGTCCCAAACAGTCGATTGTGTCTCTTGGCTTGCAGGTCGGCTATTCTGCCTGCGACAAAGTGGTGGGGTGATCTTAGAATCATCTTGCTTGCAGTTTCAAGGCTGCCTTTTCAATGTTTGGAGGATCATTGTGTTGACAGGCACTCCTCCTTGGCTTTTGGCAGCGCCTGAACTGTAATTGATCTCTAGATTGTAATTGATCTGTTCATTCCAAGCCATTCTGATCCTACCCAATGTTTAGAGAAGCAGATTCATGAAGTTGGTTAGGGTGTGACCGCTGACCAACTTGGCCAGTCATCTGTGTCAAAAGCTGTTCCAGTAACTACAATACCCATAAAACTGCATTGGTGCGATCCCTCCTTTGTTTCTGCAAATAAAACAACCCGGAAATAGCTGTGGTGTCTTTTTACTATTCCTTTACACACTGTTATGACCATGAATTGTTGGAAAACGTCATTTATACGACTAAAGTAGCACATTACTCTGCCATTGAATTTATTTGCAGATGCTGTTTTAACCTCAGACTCATGTCCCTGAGTTTGTTATGTCCTGAAACTGGCTTTGTGTGTAAATGGGCCGTTTCCATTTCGAGGCATTTGTGATACAAAAGGTAGAGAGGTCATCAGAAGGAAAAAAGGCAGTATGTGAACGGTGAAGTATAAACAGGTACAATCTCTCACTCCTAATGAACCCCACAGTGGGAGACTCAGTTTCATGGCTGCCTGGCCATTGTCTAACGTCTACCTGACCCCCTGTATGTGGGGTAATGGTTATAACACACAAATGCACTTGTCACACACATACCCACCACACTTAACACACACATACATTTACATTCTCTTTCTCTCTCACTTTCTTTACGACCTAATTATGGCAACAGTGGAGTAACCACTGAGTCTCAGTTCCCATAGTAACTATAATGTGCAAGCTTTAACGCTGTAAAAGTCCCCTCAATGACACACCCACCTCATTTAATGGAAAACGCCAGTTTGCACTATGCTGTGTGTGACACAGATCAGATTTTACACATGGTTCCTTGTGTGTCTTGGTCAGATGTAAGTAAATGTTTTTACAGTGAAGGAGTCTTCCAGAGGATCCATGCAGAGCTCAGAACCATGGAGCTTCTCTTTCCCACAGGAAAAACCAACCCACTATCACAGATTATGGTCCTCTGTAGCTCAGCTGGTAGAGCACGGCGCTTGTAACGCCAAGGTAGTGGGTTCGATCCCCGGGACCACCCATACACAAAACATTTTTGCACGCATGACTGTAAGTCGCTTTGGATAAAAGCGTCTGCTAAATGGCATATTATTATTATGTATTATTATTATCGTGAAATAGACACAAAATTATATATTTTTGTGTCCACCACACGATTTTGTATACAGTCCATTCCAATCACAGATGAAGGCAGTAGGTTACTTAAGACAGAAACGATAGGAGGGAGGTTGGTCGGGGAGGATAGGTGGGCGTATAACGCTAAGGTCTAGCAACCCAAACTTTAGGATTTTAGCTCATTAGCAGCTTTGCAACTACTTACTACTTTTTAACTACTTAGCTAACATGTTAGCTAACCATAACCTTAACCCATGTGCCTGTCACGAATTTCGCAAGTAATTTGTGTCTATTTCACAACAATCTGTGATACTGTTTTGAGAAAATACAGCTGACAAAAGCCAATAACAGTCAAACACCCAGTTCTCTGAGTGGGTGTGTTGAAGACTTTCACTCAGACTCTCCAACACTCAATTATTTATCAACATTTTAGGCAATCATTTTTTGTGTTTTGTGTTATGTTTCTTTCCATGATTCATTGAAACTTAACAAAGGGAAATGGGGCAGCATCACATTAATTCGGATACATGTCCTTCCTAGTCGTGGCACAGGACTCCCCAGAGAGGCCTCCCTGATGTACTGAGGGTCCCCATGAACACACACACTGTAATTACATAGTAGTTAAGGGCCACTCAGAGCATCTAAACAAGCTGCTCTCGACAGTGCAACATATCCAGCTAATGACACAAAGATGGAAGAAGTGAAGATTGTTTATTTGAGAGACGGCTCTTGGTAAGACCATCAAATGTGTTTATTTGTTTTTAATCACCCTATGTGTTTACAATACCCCAGTGCCATTCCCTAGAAGTAATGGATAAAATGTGCATCTATCCACTGTTTATTACGGCATGCCTTTGATAGCATTAACTTGTGACGTAAATCGAGCAACATTGTGTTTGTCATTTTTGTTTTACTAACAAAAAAACTTAAAAAGATGTATAAATTATTTTAAATTCTCCATTAACAGGTTTAAATGCGGAGAATAAAACACTAGAACCGATCCGGCTTGCCACAATCACACCAAAGCATTGTAGTGAATAGATTTGAAGCTGCAGGAGATGACACTGACACAGATAGTTATGAGGCATCACCTTTGAAGTGGGACAGTGTATTTGAACATCTTTTTTGGGGCATGTGAGTTTCATTAAGAAGTCATGAATGTCTATGTTTCATGATTGAGGCTATAGTGCGGTAGCCTTGGTTTTGGCTCATCCAGTCCTTAATTCACAGGAAAGTCAGGGGAAAATGGCAGTCTTGAAAGAAATAGCTATTTTCTCTCATTCTCCTCTCTGTGTTATGTGTCAATAACCCAAGAGCTTATAAATATACGAAAAACTACTATGGGCCACTGTAATAATGAGTAGAACAAATGGCTTCTCTGGGTCTCAGACTTAGGCAAGGGAGAGTGCTGTGGTTGCAGGGGAGGTGTCACCTTGGCCGAGAATTGTGCTCCGTGTAATCTGTTGTCACTCGAAGTGACCCAACATAGAATTATTGTTTTAGGCGTGGTGTGTTGAAGCAGCTCAATACCACCTTGGCTTCCTGCTGTTCCTCTGGTGTCTGCTGCTGCTGGAGGTGTTTAATAGTGGCTTACATCTTCCTGGGCTCTCAGAGGACAAGCCCATTGTTCTGAATGACAAAGAGCTATTACACTTCATTCATCTTATGATCTGTTTGGTTTGGCCTGTTCTAATGACTCAAGTACTCAATTTCACCTCTTAAAGGTGTAATAAGTGAGGTTTAAAGGGGTCATTCTCTGATGTGAGTTGTGCTGCCCCTCTTGTTTATTTTCCTCTGTCTCTCTCTCTCTCTCTCTCTCTCTCTCTCTCTCTCTCTCTCTCTCTCTCAATTCAATTCAAAGGGCTTTATTGGCATGGGAAACATGTTTACATATGTTTACATCTCTCTCTCTCACACACACTCTCTCTCTCTCTCTCTCTCTCTCTCTCTCTCTCTCTCTCTCTCTCTCTCTCGCTCTCGCTCTCGCTCTCTCTCAATTCAATTTCAATGTAAGGGGCTTTATTGGCATGGGAAACATATGTTTACGTTGCCAAAGCAAGTGAAATAGATAATGAACAAAAGATAAATAAACAAAATAGTTCCCAAAAATAAAGACATTTCAAATGTCATATTATGTCTATATACAGTGTTGTAACGATGTGCAAATAGTTAAAGTACAAAAGGGAAAATAAATAAACATAAATATCGGTTTTATTTACAATGGTTTTTGTTCTTCACTGGTTGCCCTTTTCTTGTGGCAACATGTCACAAATCTTGCTGCTCTCTCTCTCTCTCTCTCTCTCTCTCTCTCTCTCTCTCTCTCTCTCTCTCTCTCTCTCTCTCTCTCTCTCTATCCCCTACTCTCTCTCCAGATGGGTGGTTGGCAGTGGCACAGCCCACAGATTGGGGGTCAGAGCAGATGCATTGCGTGATGATGCATTCCAGGGCATTCCCACTGGGCACAGACATCAATTCAATGTCTATTCAACGTTGGTTCAACGTAATTTCATTGAAATAACGTGGAATCAACGTTGATTCAACCAGTGTGTGCCCAGTGGTTTGCTTCTGGCAGGGGAGGTAGAGAGGAACCAGAGAAGCAGCCAGCTGCAACAAATCTTTGTTTATTGAATCATCTCAGTAGCTTCTGGGTTCCAGTTGAAGGGTTTATCAGCAGTCTGCTACCTTCAGCTCCTTGAGTCCTTGACCCCCAGCTGCTTGTTAAGCCCCTTCCATCAAGGATATGAAATGGATACAATGTTGTACAGATAGGGTAGGGTGTAGTACAAATAGTATAGGATGTACAGTATCTGGACTTATCTGGTAATGTATTGTAAAATATATGTGACTTTTCTTTCGTCTGCCCAATTCTTATATATTTTATGTTATACAGCAAGACTTTACTGAATATTGACTTTCCATGAAAAATGATTTCTTGCTGAATGGCAACAGCATGTTCAATGAAGCCCAAAGGCCCTAAAAGACCCTCAATTTTCACTTACCTCATAGTTCATACTTTAATGTTTTTTAAAGTGACTTCCCGTAGAGTGAGCATCGACTAGCAGCATAGAGCGCCGTTGTTCACAAACAGCTAAATGTTAAAAACAGGGAAATGGTGCTAGCTAACCATGTAATCTAATATAAGCAAACCCCATTCAAGAAGCTATATGAGCCGACATGGAGAAGCCCCTGCTGAGTTTTTAGGGTAGTAAAAGCAAAGCCCGTTTCACCCTGCAATCAACAGTTAGAGCGAAGTTTTAACTCCTGAGTATACGCTCAGAGCCACTGGACCTCGACCCACTCCCCAAACAAGAAACATGTTGACATATGAACACTCAAAAGAACAATTCTATAACTCAGAAAGACAACCTACACTAAAGGAACAGAACTGTAGATATTGAAGACACACAATTGTAGATGTGTTACTGCTATACCTTACTACTTACTCTTTGTCTGACGTCATACCACATTCACCAATGCCATATTATGCAAATAAAAACATCAACACTTTAAAATAAACAGAATTAGACTAAACAGAATTAGACATAGTGTAAAAACAGAAGGGTACAGACAGTAGTATCTCCACAACTTATTGTAATCAGAGAACTGTTGTGATATCATTGACTTCTCTGACTGGCCAGTCAGATTCATTTGCGGGGATGTAGATGCTTTCCCGTCACCACGTCCCCTGTGCTCTGCTGAAGGGCTCTACTGGTGACCTCAGATTCACATGACAAGACTCCCTGCAGTGACAGTGACAAGTCAAGGTTGAAGTCTCTTTTATGGTTCCGCACTTCCCTGAGCCTCTATATATCTGCTTTTGACATGAGATGACAGCAATATATTCAAAACTGATATGAAATGTCAGAGGCAGAGCATGTCATTGAAAGGACATTAGGTTAAACAGCTATTGTATCATGAAATATAATATAGGCTACAGAACAAGCCTTCTATGTCGTTTTCCTTTGACATTCCTTTGCCAATATAAAATCAAAAGTTCTGGTTTATATACATTATCATATTTTAATATACAGTATAATGTGTTTTCTATATCCAACACGTCTTATGGAGGGATAGAACATTATTAGGCTATCCCACCCTCTGTTCTTTGCAATCACATGCACTTTCCGCAGATCATAAAAAATAGTTATCTCTGTTTCATATAAACAATGCTGGACTTTATGTACTCAAGAAAGATCTGGAACATGTCTTGCAGAATGGCACTTCTATTTTGCCAGACTAAAGTGTGAGTATAAGCAAAGCCATTTTTTTCTGGAGTTGAATAGGCTGATGAAAATAGCCTACCTGTAAAGGGTCACTCGCCTCTCATAAGTGAACACTCATTAAATCGGACAGTTGTTTGAGTGCACAGTGCTGTGGTTTACTTTTATGCATAGTACTGTCGTCCAGTATTTGCCCTTTTGAATAAACACACTACAGGCAGCAGCTGGCACATGTTGTCTAAAAAGAACATTTGACTTTCTGACAACTTTGGTTTACAAAGGTACACAACTTTAGTATGCCCTACATACAGTAAGTGATAGTTGTGTGACATTACACAGTATAATTCACCCCAGTACTTTATTCAAGTCAATCGTTTGTTTTAATGGATTTGATTGCAACCTCTTGCTCCACAAGCAAACCTCTGGATTAATGATGTGGTAGGACTGGTGAATGGATTGGGTTTATTCAAGGTCCCCAGCCATGTCTGTGGGCTGACAGAGCCTTGGAGGACACCTTGCACCTGACTCTCAGCCAGTCAGAGGGGAAGGCTACCGCAGCTACAACAATAAACACTGGGTGATTGGACGACGACTGACTTCAGAGGAATGGGCCACGCCTGATTGGCTCTGATTAAGCCAATTAAAGTGTATTTGATGTGAGGGGTTTAATGCATGGTGAACATGGTGACCTGCTTTAATGAGATACAGTGGTTTACAGGACCAAACTAAGAAGGTAAGGATGGAAGGAACAGCTGATGATGATGACAGTGAGGTCTGATTCTACCTCTTCAGTCACATGTAGGCCTAGTGTAGATTCTAACTATGATGAAAGAATGTATAGTATACACTAGCCTTGTTGAGGACCAGGCTTCCCTAATCGGAAGGAGGTGTGACAACAACGTGATTTGGAGGAATGGCTACGGGAGACTAAGTATACACACTCTTAGAGAAAAGGATTCCAGAAGGGTTCTTCAGCTGTCCCCATAGGAGTACCCCTTTTGGTTGGAACCCATAGGGTTCTACCTGGAACCAAAAAGGGTTCCTCAAAGGGTTCTCCTATGGGGACAGCCGAATAACCCTGTTAGGTTCTAGATAGCACCTTTTTTTCTAAGAGCGCACATATAGCATGTACACCTGTCATCATCAGTCCTACGTCACTCCTGTAAGCTTTTCACAGAGCACATACTGCAGATATATTCTATCATTGAGCAACCAGAATTTCTCCTCTGGTGTCTCATACCAGGCACACACATGCCTGGTGCCTCTGAGGAACAGTCCTCCTGGGCACTACATTTATCACACGGCATCAATCCACAATGAGCAACACCTCACAATGGCAATATCTCCCAGCCGCTGCCCATGCTGTTAAAAGTGATTCCACCATACTGCTCGCACAGCACGCCATTCATCTCCTCTGCTACACTAATATCCAAGATTGCCTGGCTGCACAGAATACCAATTTGGAGGAATGACCTCTAGTGAGACAGAGAGTATGGGGTATAGGAGCACTGGCCTCTGTAGATACCTGAACAGAAACCAAGAAACCAAGGTGCTAGAGTCCAGAAGGCAGGACTGATTGGTTTAAGCTCCAGTGGTCTACAGTATGCAGATAATCAGGGTCTGTCTCTGGTCCATGTGCGGACCACGCCTGTGATTAAGTCATTAACCCAGCATGGCCGACCTGGGCCACTTTCATGCTTGATAAATCACTACTGCTGCGAACAGGGACTAAATTAGCATCTTATTATGATAATGACCTGCCTTCTCTTTGTAATGTAATGGTCAAGATGGTCACAAGAGAAAAGCACAGGGTATGAAATGAACTGTATCAGATGAGATGTAGGAATTATTCTTATCATCATAAGAACATCTAGACTTCGGGACCACTCCCCATTCCCTACAGATGAGCTGTTTGGATCTTTGGCTTGTATTTATCTCACAGTATTGTTATAGGAGAGGCAGTACATTATACTCAACACACCTCCCAGCATTGGGAAATAACTGGAAGGAATTTCATTCTGAAGCACAGAAATCCCTTGCCATACCCTGGTTGGGAATACATTTCAGTCATAGTGATTTCCAACTCATACAGTTGTGGGAGACCTACCAGCAGAAAAGATGTAGTGGGATAATGGAGTGTTGTAAAGCAATATCTTCTGCATTAAAATGGACCCATACAGAGGCAGAACAAAGCCTGGCATGGTGAGCTTGCTTTACAGTAAGTCAGGAGCAGAAAAGCAGGGAGGGAGACTCCCGTTCTGCATGGAGGATTTCCACACAACCCCACTGTATATTGTAATTCACATCTTCTATGCCAGTGGCCATAAGTTATGGTCCTTCCACTTCAATAAGCTTAATTACAGTACTTAATACTATATTTAGTGGGGTTCTACATACATATTCCTTTCTGTCAGCATCTGAATCAACTGTTAGCTCCTGGAGTTAGGGTTGGTGGAGGCTCCATTAAGAGGTTTTTAGTGAGCTGTCATTAGACATTGTTTTTAAAGAAATTATTTCCAGTCAAATGGTTCCATCCATGTGTTGTTTAATGGTTATGCCTTTTAGATTTGTCTCGATAACACACTGTTAGTACGACAGAGGATATCTCTCCACAGGTTGTATGGATCTCACTTTTCCCACTTTGTCAGTCTGCTTTCATGTGGGAATTTCGAAGGAAAACTAACAAGGGATAATTCTATTTTGAAACTCATGGGTAGAGTTGGGCGTGCCAATAGCAACTGCATGGTAAACATATGGAAATTGCTGTTTCACATAGTGGATCTGATTCCCACTTTACCCCTAAGCAACCCCTGTGCTGCTCCCAGCCTGTGATGTGTGTGTTGTGTGTCAGATTGGGTACTGTACAGCTAAGCAGGGTTGGTCCTGGTCAGTCCCTGGATGGGAGACCAGATGCTGCTGGAAGGGGTGTTGGAGGGCCAGTAGGAGTCACTCTTTCCATCCCAATGCCCCAGGGCAGAGATTGGGGACATTGCCCTGTGTAGGGTGCCGTCTTTCGGAATGGACGTTAATCGGGTGTCCTGACTCTCTGTGGTCACTAAAGATCCCATGACACTTAACGTAAGAGTAGGAGTGTTAACCCCGGTGTCCTGGCTAAATTTCCAATCTGGCCCTCATACCATCATGGCTACCAAAGCTTCCAACGGGTAACGGTGCTTCGAGGGTGACTGTTGTCGATGTGTGCAGAGGGTCCCTGGTTCAAGCCCAGGTAGGAGCGAGGAGAAGGACGGAAGCAACACTGTTACATTGACAACAGTCACCCTCGAAGCACCGTTACCCGTCGCTCCACAAAAGCCGCGGCCCTTGCAGAGCAAGCGAAACAACTACTTCAAGGTCTCAGAGCGAGTGACGTCACCGATTGAAATGCCACTAGCGCGCACCGCTAACTAGCTAGCCATTTCACACCGGTTACACAAGTGTTGTATTACTGTAGTGTATCTAATATCTTAATGTCATAGGCCTAAAGGGAAGTCAATTGCATTTATTTTATGTATCAAAAGAAGTAAAGTAAAGTCCCCTGTAGCTCAGTTGGTAGAGCATGGCGCTTGCAACGCCTGGGTTGTGGGTTCGTTTCCCACGGGGGGCCAGTATGAAAATCTATGCACTCACTAACTGTAAGTCGCTCTGGATAAGAGCGTCTGCTAAGTGACGTAAATGTAAATGTAGTTGTAGCACATTAGTAACTTTTAAAACAACATTGGGGTTTAGGCATTTGGTTTATCTATAAGCTAGGCCTACTAATTTTGCTTGTGACAAACACTGCCTAGTCACCTATGTTATTTGACAGGAATAATCCATTGTTAATTAAGAATACTTAAATTCCCTAGGACTGAAGAGTCAGCTTTCATAAAGATACGATCTGTGAGTTATATTACATACATTCTACTCTATGGCAGAAACAAGGATTGTTAAAACAAATGGTTCAGTTTTGGAATATAGCGGTCCCTTCAAACATCAAATTCCTAAATAGACGTTCGTATCACGCCTGTAGGAGTCAGTAAACTAAGCTTCTCCACCTTTTTCCAGCGTGCTCCATTTCCTTATCCCACGGGAGAAATACAAGGTCAGTATCAGCAAGTAAACGGGAATAACGGAGTCAGAAGTAGGCACAGAAAGTCCCGATTTACGTCTTTGCTAAACAACCCGTCAGCCTGGGCACCTTATGGAGGGACAAAAGTCGAACAAATTATGAAATAGTAGGCTAATATCTCTCTGTAGAAGACCGAATGAATACTTTGTTCTTTGCTTGCAAGTTCCAAGGCATTGTTTTTTTCTGGAATTGCTCTGCGTTTATACAAGTCTGACAGTTTACAACGAAGTAATTTGTAAGGAGATTCTCGACAGGTAAGACCGCATATTAAAGTCTACATTGTATTGTAATAATTTACAGTACTGTTTTGAGACAATTAATGGGTATTTCGTTGTTGACTATGACAGTTCAATAACTTTACCAACTTTGCTGGTAGCTTTGTTTAGCAGAGCTGCTGATTTCACGAGACTGTCCTGAAGCTGTTAGGGCTTCATACAGAGCACGTATAATTTGTTACAATGCGACATACACAACGATTATGTTGTGTAGTCTACCATAAAATAACATCACTTTCACATGATGTTAGTTACATGGGATTAATGCGTGAACATGTAATAATAGTCACTATAGGCTACTAAACTATTACAAAATAAAATGTAGCCTCATAAGGTCTGAAGAAGCATAATAAGCACAACATTGTCACTCTAGTCTAAAGAGACATTTACTTTTCGGTAGAACGTTTTCACATGTGATTAGCCAACAAGTGAGCATATAATTTGCATAAAATGATGCCAGCAGAAATTGCTGCGTGCATCATTCCTAAAGGAATGTATAGGGGTTATGCCTCTCTCATGCAGAGACCTAAGCAATGTAAAGTATCAAGACATAAATTCAGAGCACTTTGAGGAGGAACAGCTGAGAGGTGGCTAGTGCTGATCTAGTATGTGGGAAGCATGCCTTGCCGAACAACTGTCTCCTAGCTTGAGTACCATAGTGACTGTCTGTCTGTGTTGCAAATGCGATGTCTGAAGCACAGATGAAGCCTGTTTATTGCTTTAATAATATTATCACATCTGTATCAATGGCTTTTCAGACCAAGACATGACAGAGTCAGAGCATTCCTTGTTTAGCCTATAGCCATTGTCATTCCTTTAAGGGGCAATCTACAGTTAAAACGATAACAAATCGGTTACCCCACCACTTTTTTTAGCTAAACAGTTTAGGGACTGGGCTGGAGAAATGTAACCACTCTCAAATTCATAGATGGAGCTATGGATGCAAGGACTGACCATCCATGAGATCAAAATAAGGTTAGCCATTGTGGCTGGGACCACAGATTGTCCCGGACTTGTGGCTGTCTGGATCCCTGCTGTTTTTTTTATTTAAAATGTTTTGTCTTCCCTGCGACCTGCCCTGTCTGAAACTGTGAGGATTAACAGCGTGACATATGTTGCTACCATGACAAAGACCAAAGCCGGCGGGAATACCGTTGAGGACAGTGGTGTGTTTCTATCACAAGTAAAGGATCTATCAAATGAACAAAAATAGTTCTACAAGCAGTTGTTACAACAACAAGAAAATAGCTTCAAGTGTTTTGTCCAACTACTGGTGGAGTCAACTAATAAAATAATGGACAACCTGACCAGAGAGGTCCAGGACTTGAAGAACAGTTTGCAGTTCTCCCAGGGTCAGCTCGATGAGCTTAAACAGGAGAATGGCAAGATGACAGCAATTTGTAAGTCGTTAAGAGAAGACATCAGATCTGTATGTGAATCCATGATAACAATGGCGGAGAAATCAGATTATCTCGAGGGACAATCAAGGTGGAACAACATGGTTGTGGATTGAATTGCAGAATAACCACATGAGACCTGGACAGAGTCTGAGGACAAAATTAGGAAAATGATCTCGGAGAAACTGAAGATGGACCACAGGAAGATTGAGGTGGAGCACGCCCACAGGACTGGAAAACCCACCACTGGCCCAGGTGACAGACCCAGGCCGATAGTGTTCAAGTTCATGAGGTTCAAGGACAAGGTAGCTGTTCTGGAAAGAGCCAAGAACTTGAGAGGAACATATACAGTGCATTCGGAAAGTATTCAGACCCTTTACCCTTTTTCCACATTTTGTTACGTTACAACCTTATTCTAAAATGGATTTTTTTTTAAATGTTCCTCCTCAATCTACACACAATACCCCCTAATGACAAACTGAAAACAGGTTTTTAGAAATTTTAGCAAATTTATTCAAAATAAAAAACAGAAATACCTTATTTACATAAGTATTCAGACCCTTTGCTATGAGACTTGAAATTGAGCTCAGGTGCATCCTGTTTCCATTGATCATCCTTGAGATGTTTCTACAACTTGATTGGAGTCCACCTGTGGTAAATTCATTGATTGGACATGCTTTGGAAAGGCACACACCTGTCTATATAAGGTCCCACAGTTGACAATGCATGTCAGAGCAAAAACCAACCATGAGGTCGAAGGAATTGTCCGTAGAGCTCCGAGACAGGATTGTGTTGAGGCACAGATCTGGGGAAGGGTAAGAAAAAATGTCTGCAGCATTGAAGGTCCCCAAGAACACAGTGGCCTCCATCATTCTTAAATGGAAGAAGTTTGGAACCACCAAGACTCTTCCTAGAGCTCGCTGCCCGGCCAAACTGAGCAATCGGGGGAGAAGGGCCTTGGTCAGGGAGGCGACCAAGAACCCGATGGTCACTGTGACAGAGCTCCAGAGTTCCTCTGTGGAGATGGGAGAACTTTCCAGAAGGACAACCATCTCTGCAGCACTCCACTAATCAGGCCTTTATGGTAGAGTGGCCAGACGGAAGCCACTCCTCAGTAAATGACACATGACAGCATGCTTGGAGTTTGCCAAAAGGCACCTAAAGGACCCTCAGACCATGAGGTTCAGGATTCTCTGGTCTGATGAAACCAAGATTGAACTCTTTGACCTGAATGCCAAGTGTCATGTCTGGAGGAAACCTGGCACCATCCCTACGGTGAAGCATGGTGGTGGCAGCATCATGCTGTGGGGATGTTTTTCAGTGGCAGGGACTGGAAGACTAGGCAGGATCTAGGGAAGGATGAATGGAGCAAAGTACAGAGAGATCCTTGATGAAAACGTGCTCCGGAGCGCTCAGGACCTCAGACTGGGGTGAAGGTTCACCTTCCAACAGGACAACGACCCTAAGCACACAGCCAAGACAACGCAGGAGTGGCTTCGGGACAAGTCTCTGAATGTCCTTGAGTGGCCCAGCCAGAGCCTGGACTTGAGTTGGTAGAGCATGGCGCTTGCAACGCCAGGGTTGTGGGTTCGATTCCCATGGGGGGCCAGTATGAATTTTTTTTATGCACTCTCTAACTGTAAGTCGCTCTGGATAAGAGCGTCTGCTAAATGACTAAAATGTAAATGTAATGTCTGTAATGTCTTTATCGTTATGTGTCGGACCCCAGTAAGACTCCTGAGTGGCGCAGTGGTCTAAGGCACTGCATCGCAGTGCTAACTGTGCCACTAGAGATCCTGTTTCGAATCCAGGCTCTGTCGCAGCCGGCCGCAACCGGGAGACTCATGGGCGGTGCACAATTGGCCCAGCGTCGTCCAGGGTAGGGGAGGGAATGGCTGGCAGGGATGTAGCTCAGTTGATAGAGCATGGTGTTTGCAACGCCAGGGTTGTGGGTTCGATTCCCATGGGGGGCCAGTATAAAAATATATATGTATTCACTAACTGTAAAAAAAAAATAGCTGTTGGCTTTGGCTAATGGGGATCCTAATAAATCAAATACAAAATCAGATTGCTCCTTTTAAAGGCATTTCTTGCATTATCCATTGTCCTGGATCTGATATGCAGATACTGCAAACTGACATGTTTCCTCGATAGCACTAGGTCTCCATTGTCAACAGCCACATTTCTGGCTTTAACCTTTATTTCCATAGACATTTGGCCCTGTTTTTTTTATTGAGCTCTTAAAGCTGAGCCATGAGTGAAACTGGGCGACTTTTGGGGTGCATCTCATTCCTTCAATGCATTCTCCAGATGTTATGTGCATTGCACTTTACATGCTTTGAAGCATATTCAACGGTTCACTTTTAGGCCCATTGTGGCTGACCACTCAATATACTGTACTCTGTCTGTCAAGCCTGTACAAACATTTTGTTCAGACATTTTCTAATTTATCAGTCTTTGTCAAGTGTTTTCCAAGTCCACCTAAAGAGACCAATGTCCCTTGATACCAAATTTTGCCGTAAATTCTGATTCTTCACCCTCTCCAGCGGGAAGTGTTGAAGTCACTCTTGAGGAAACACAAACCAAATAGAACCTTCTCATTCTCCAATACAGAAGTCAGAGTACGACTTTTCTAAAAGATAATGATTTACGGGGAACTGTTTTTGCTTTTCTCTCTCTTTTCACACGGCTGTCTGGTTCACATCCTTGCTCTGGCAGAGGGAATTCATTTAACTTTGTTAAGTCTTCTGCTTTGAATCCTTTGCAGTTGACCCCACGTTTTCTCAAACACTTCCTGCTCTAATGCTGGCCAAGGGTCAGTGACCTCTTAGACCTGTAACTGAGGAGAAATGTCAATTTCCTGTTTTATGTCCTTCTCAGTGGAGTGATGTGAATATGTAGACAACATGTGAAGATGGATGTGTTCTTTGCGACATACCTCATACATCAAATGGATATCTCCCATATATCCCTTACAAGGAAGGCCCAGGGATAATTTATACCAATGCCACACCCAAAGACAAATGACTGCACTCCAGAACCCTCATCTGCTTTTCATTGTTTTGAGCCGTTCATTGGGCTGGTTTGCTTAATGAAGCCAATATAAAACTGCCATCAAAGGGCACTGTGCACAGCAATCCCTCTCCATGACTATTTGGAATGAACAATCATACTCTGTGCAGCTCATAGAACTCCTTCTCAGATACACTGGTTAATTCGCTGCAACAGTTTTAGACAAACAACAGCAGCAGTCCCAATTATGTTTATTTTGTCTCTGTGTCCCATAGGCTACACTCTTGGTGACCAGCTAGAGCCCTTTTCCGCTGCCCCTTCATGAAAGTTCCCATTCTCTTGGACAGGCTGAACAGCACTGGGCAGATCCCATGCCACTGGGCCACAAAGGCTGAGCCTGTGTTGCTGCTATATCAGCATTTTTTTGTCCCTTTGACCTCTCTGGCTCTGGATCTCAGTGCCAGTCTGTACCCTCTGTGGCTACAGCTGAGGGCCAATCACAAACAGGAACGAGGCTTGGCCTCTGTCTATTTGAGACGTCCCTGGCTGGATCGGTCCAGGGGGTCAGACTCTGACTGTGCATCTACCCCTGGCTGGTTCACAAACAGAGCAGCTCAGATCACACCCATACTTTTCAGACATTTCAGGATTGCAGACAGTGAACTTCTCTCCATGTTTTTCTGTGCTGTAGTGCACATTTATGAAATGCGTCTCGGATGCGGTCTCCAGCTATACATACACTGCGAGCACATTCTATGCCTGTATTTTGACACGGCTATTTGAGCAACCTCACGCTGCTGTTTACTATTTTAGAGCCATGCATTTTGCATGCTTATTTTTAAGCAGTATTTCTGTTGAAATCTCAGCGTGAACCCAGGGAATGGAGGCATCCTGTTGTGTTGCACTTGCTATAAAATGGTAGTGAGCCTTTAGCTCGGTTTCCTTGCGGTTAATGGTATCTTGTTTACAGATTGTGTTGGGTTATAGTGTTTCAGAAGTGTTGTTCTGGTGTGACTGCCAAAACATCCCCTGCCATTAGCTCAGATTATTTCAGCTTCGGCAAGGCTTTTACAGGTGCTATCGAACAATGATAATATTGTGAATGGGAAGGCAAGCTATTTCCTGCTCAGACTGAGCCATGTTCATATCTTACTTATTCGGCTCAGAATTGCTCTGTTATTTAGTATTTTGGTAGATGATGGCAGATACAACATGTCCTATTACCTATAAAGGTTAGAGTTCCTCAGAACTCAGAAAGACTTGACTGGCTGTTACTCTACGATAAGTCATTCTCAGTGCAACCCTACGTCGCAGCAGTGGTAATGTCCGGCTTGTTGACTAATGGGGGAGGATTTCCTGACAGTGAATGTAGCCGGTGACAATTGCCTTTGTCTGGGTTGTTGGCAAGCCTTGTCTGGGCATGGCCTCTGGTTGTTTGAACTGCTATCTGAGATGAGAGCCACTGCTGCTGCATAAAAATGGACTTTTACAAGGCACCTATATAGCACTGGTGAGGTAGTAAATGATTAGACAACACCTTTAAGGTCCCTATCAGCTAAATGTGCTGAAAACTTTATCATGATCGAAATGGTAGCTTCTCTTGGGAGGAAGAAAAAATTACTTGGAAATGAAGGCATCATAAGTGCACTTATTGCCACAATCTGAGGGATAGGTTGGGCCATGTTGTTACAGTAACACTACAGGGATGTCTGGTCCTAGTGTTTTTGTAAAGGGAAATTCATATATATTAATCAATTCCAGCACCACCCTAATAACATCAACATATGTCAAAATGGCACGTTTCTATGATGTGTGGAAGAAAAAATGTGTGCATCATGTGATTTTAACCAATTATGAGTAGGCATTGCCTACTAATTGCCTACTAAGTGTCTACTAATTGGTTGATGATGTAATTGGAAACACTTATCTTCCTCTATCTTTTTTACTACAAAACATAGAAATGCATCATTTTCACATATGTTGATTTAGGGGTGGTGCTGGAGATATAATATATATATAATATGCCATTTAGCAGACGCTTTTATCCAAAGCGACTTACAGTCATGCGTGCATACATTCTTTTTTTTGTGTAACCCACTACCTTGGCGTTACAAGCGCCGTGCTCTACCAGCTGAGCTACAGAGGACCACAGAGATGATTAATATAAAGTTGAAAGATTTCGAAATGTCCTTTTAAACACTAAAACATTATGGATGACGTGGGAGACAGTAAAGTGGAGCCCCAAATAGAGTTTGGAATATGTGCAGGCTTCGGAGTTGTAGTACGTATCTGTGAACCTTTATTTAGCAGAGGCTTGATGGAGTATGCACAGTCAGGCATGATGGAGCAATTTCTTTGTGTAGCTTTAGGTAACTAGTCTATCTTTCAGGAGAGAATATATTATTTAAGAGTTTGATATTATTAATGTCTAACCCTTGCTATATTGGGTTGCAATTCAACTTTAAAGATCATACCCATACTTAACCTATCTCTCACTATCCGAAGAGTGTTATATGGAAATTATTTCTGTTTCAGGAGCTTGCCAGCTAGCTGAAGTCAGTTTTTGATTGGCCTGTGTTTGATGAATTGGCTCAATGTTTTATCTCTTCTAGAGGACTGATAGAGGCAGGTCCAGAGGTGGATGTATCCCTCATACATTTTAACTGGCTATAAAACAGTTTTATAATAATATATGTTTTGAGAAGTACCTCAGCATAATATGATATTTTATGGAGTGTTGATGACATCATGCTTGGGTGAAATTTAGCAATACAAAGTGGAGTCTTAAGGATTCTCATTGGTAGACGGAGCCCATATGTGAGACATTGAGAAGACAGGGTGTGTGTGTGATCATGGGACTGACTACTGGTGTTGACAGCAAGCTACAGAAGTAACATGAATGGACATTAGGCCTACTGCATGAGGTTCTCATCTACTGTATGCTCTGACCTCAAGATGATTTAGTCCCTACCTAATGTTCATAGGCTAGTCTTTAGCATCAATCACTTATCACAGACACTCACTGCTCATTGCCTGACCACTCCTACCATTGACCTCTGTGTCTCTGTGGGCTTCTTGGCTAGGCTACCACACTGTGGCAATTAAACAAGTCGGTAAACATGGACCTCCCTCTCGCTATTTCTCTCGACTTCCCCCGGGCCTCCTCACTGTAGACATATCATTCTGAACTCATCTCTTCTTTTCATCAATGTTTTGCAGAAGGAGGTCAGCTAGGCTATGTCTATCATTTACTGCTGTGTATGAAGTAATAAACTACTGATTAGATGCTCCTATACCTGTAATTACTACATCATGTATCACTTCCCAGCCCTGACAGGGAAATATTTGTCCTTTTCATTCTCTGACTTGGAAGAGTTTTGTGGATGTAGATTTTTATTTGATCCAATTGGCAGACAATCTTATCCAGAGCGAACTTAATGGAGCAATTAGTGTTAAGTGCCTTGCTCATGGGCAAATTGCCAGATTTGTTTCACCTAGTCAACTCAGGGATTTGAACCAGTGACCTTTCGGTTACTGGCCCAACATGCTTAACCTCTAGGCTTAGCCGCAGGGCTAGGCTACCGCAAGGGCTAGGCTACCTGCTGCACTATGTGACCCTATGACCCCTATTATGACTGTGTCACTGTGCATCATAGATCTCTCACCGGAGTGGATAGCTGCATCCCTGTTGTTGACTTGTGTGACTCCTCTGAGCACCTACCACAACACAACTCCACACTGCCACCTTCATTCGCGAAATCCTTATGGTTTTGACTTGAACCACCGTGGTTTTGGACTGGTCTGCTCGCTCTGACGTAAACTATATTTGACACCACTTAAATACAGTCATTAGTGCATCTGGAAGCAACAGCCAAGCCTCTTATTTCCCCTGCTGTCTGCCCCAACATCAGCTGAGTGACTAGTCATGGGTCATTTGCCTTTTAATCCCACTCATTGTATTGATTCCCCTGCATTGTATTACTGCAAGTTGAACACAAACTCAAATCATATTCGCTCCAGCCTTTTTACTGGTTCACTGAAATTCACAATATGAAGCAAATGGAAACACTGATTATGATGCTCTAAAGATGCAGTCATGTCAGTGCTTTTCCTGGTGTATTGAGTGTATGTCCGTCTGATTTGCCCCCTAGCTTCTCCGTAAATAGTTGTCCTTTTATGACCCTAAAATAGATGTTCTTAATGTCCTCCCCAGTGGTTTCACCAGAGAGTATCAATAACACTATCCACTCAAACATCTGATCTGGTATGTGAAGCCTCTCTTGTTCCCTTTTCCTGTTGCATTGTGTGTGTGTGTGTGTGTGTGTGTGTGTGTGTGTGTGTGTGTGTGTGTGTGTGTGTGCCTGCGTGTTTATGTTTGCCCGTGCACGTCTACTCCTTTTAGCATTATTCCCAGCTCTAATATATTTTGTTTGACACTGTGTTTATCTTAGAGAAAACAGAGTGACGATGCTGGCAGTCCGAGTCAGCAGATCCATTCAGGAGGTTATTCCTGACCTAGCACTTCCTCCCTGCTCTGTCATATGAGTGACCTCACACACAGGAAGTAGTGTTCACTGGGCTGCCGAGACACCCAGAACACTGATTGGATGTGTGTTGATTTAGCAGATGAACTCCCATTTAGCCATGTTCTCCTCAGATATTTCGTTTAAACTATTTATGTTTTCCTCATTAAACGGACACTTCATTTGCATGCAAATTAGCTGTTTGGTTTGTTTCATGTTGCTATAAAATTGTAAGAGTTGTTTTGGGAAAGGAATTTTGATTCTTTATCCTCTCCCTCACTAATAACATTATAAATATTAAGAAATGTGCCTTGAAAATAAAGGATTAGCCTAATTCCAGTTAGCCTAATTAAATGACAGGAAGGATATTGTATGACAGTGTGAACTATCTAACTGTGAGCTTGCTCCGTTAGCATCCCTCACAGCAGTTTCCCCATCACTGCACTCCAGCCGTGGGTTCTACTGTTTATCCAGATGGAAGAGTGCCCCCTACTGGCCCTCCAAAATCACACGCAGCAGCAGTCCTCATCTCTCATCCAAATACAAAGCTGGCTGGGCCCTGCTTGCAGTGGCAACCACCAGAGAGGGGCAGGCTGGTACTGTACTAAGGGTGCTGCTGTGCTGACCGACTGAAGCATTTAGCATTTCAGTCGCTCTTTGTAAAGGGAGGATAATAAAATGTTCTTCAAATACATTGCAATGGCCATTTTAATGTGGAACGTAACATTTATTTTGTGCTTACATAATGCAACTAAACAAAGTCAACAATTTCCTGCAAGCTAGCTACATTTAATGGATTTCTAACAGTTCACAGGAAGGAAGCGACCTTCAGCATTTCTCATACAAATCCATACAAATCCATACAAATCCTGGAATCTTATTTTTTTTGCTATTTTGAGAAGGAGGGATTCAGGGATTTGTCTTGATTTAAAACAATGGGCCAGGATGATGGCCTTTGAATGTCTAGATATTTCTGCACATTGTTGGCCGGAATGAGTTTCTCCACTGAATCCTGCAGACCATGATAAGTCCTTGCCACTTCGCAAACCAGAGCCATGTACTATTATCACTCAAACTAGCAGGCAAATTGTCAAGCTTCTTTGAAGTGTGAAAATGGTTGACTAAAATAACAACACTGTGTAAATACGCAGAGAAACATTACATTGATAAAGTCCTCGGACCATTGCAGCAATCCACACATTCTCAAATCAAATGAAATCAAATTTTATTTGCCACATGTGCCGAATACAACAGGTGTAGACATTACAGTGAAATGTTTACTTACAAGCCCTTAACCAACAATGCAGTTTTTAAGATTACAACAAAAAAGTGTAAAAAATAGATAAGTAAAAATTAAAAATAATATAGTACTGGGCCGTACGCACTACCCTTTGAAGTGCCTTTACGGTCGGAGGCCGAGCAGTTGCCATACCAGGCGGTGATGCAACCAGTCAAGATGCTCTCGATGGTGCAGCTGTGGAACCTTTTGAGGATCTGAGGACCCATGCCAAATCTTTTCAGTCTCCTGAGGGGGAATAGGCTTTGTCGTGCCCTCTTCACGACAGTCTTGGTGTGTTTGGACCATGATAGTTTGTTGGTGATGTGGACACCAAGGAACTTGAAGCTCTCAACCTGTTCCACTACAGCCCCGTCGATGAGAATGGGGGCGTGCTCAGTCCTCTTATTTTTCCTGTAGTCCACAATCATCTCCTTTGTCTTGATCACGTTGAGGGAGAGGTTGTTATCCTGGCACCACACGGCCAGGTCTCTGACCTCCTCCCTATAGGCTGTCTCATCGTTGTCGGTGATCAGGCCTACCACTGTTGTGTCGTTGGCAAACTTAATGATGGTGTTGGAGTCGTGCCTGGCCATGCAGTCATGGGTGAACAGGGATTACAAGAGGGGACTGAGCAAGCACTCCTGAGGGGCCCCCGTGTTGAGGATCAGCGTGGCAGATGTGTTGTTACCTACCCTTACCACCTGGGGGCGGCCCGTCAGGAAGTCCAGGATCCAGTTGCAGAGGGAGGTGTTTAGTCCCAGGGTCCTTAGCTTAGTGATGAGCTTTGAGGGCACTATGATGTTGAACGCTGAGCTGTAGTCAATGAATAGCATTCTCACGTAGGTGTTCCTCTTGTCCAGGTGGGAAAGGTCAGTATGGAGTGCAATATCTGTGGATCTGTTGGGACGGTATGCAAATTAGGGTGGGTCTAGGGTTTCTGGGATAATGGTGTTGATGTGAGCCATGACCAGACTTTCAAAGCACTTCATGGCTACAGACGTGAGTGCTACGGGTCGGTAGTCATTTAGGCAGGTTATCTTAGTGTTCTTGGGCACAGGGACTATGGTGGTCTGCTTGAAACATGTTGGTATTACAGACTCAGTCAGGGACATGTTGAAAATGTCAGTGAAGACACTTGCCAGTTGGTCAGCGCATGCTTGGAGTACATGTCCTGGTAATCCATCTGGCCCTGCGGCCTTGTGAATGTTGACCTGCTTAAAAGTCTTACTCACGTCAGCTACGGAGAGCGTGATCACATAGTAATCCAGAACAGCTGATGCTCTCATGCATGCTTCAGTGTTGCTTACCTCGAAGCGAGCATAGAAGTGATTTAGCTCGTCTGGTAGGCTTGTGTCACTGGGCAGCTCGCGGCTGTGCTTCCCTTTGTAGTCTGTAATAGTTTTCAAGCCCTGTCTCATCCGACGAGCGTCAGAGCCAGTGTGGTACGATTCCATCTTAGTCCTGTATTGACTCTTTGCCTGTTTGATGGTTCGTCGGAGGGCATAGAGGGATTTCTTATAAGCGTCTGGGTTAGAGTCCCGCTCCTTGAAAGCGGCAGCTCTACCCTTTAGTTCAGTGCGGATGTTGCCTGTAATCCATGGCTTCTGGTTGGGGTATGTACGTACGGTCACTGTGGGGACGACGTCATCGATTCACTTATTGATGAAGCCAGTGACTGATGTGGTGTACTCCTCAATGCTATCGGAAGAATCCCGGAACATATTCCAGTCTGTGCTAGCAAAACAGTCCTTTAGCTTAGCATCTGCGTCATCTGACCGCTTTCTTATTAACCGAGTCACTGGTGCTTCCTGCTTTAGTTTTTGCTTATAAGCAGGAATCAGGAGGATAGAGTTATGGTCAGATTTTCCAAATGGAGGGCGAGAGAGAGCTTTGTACGCGTCTCTGTGTGTGGAGTAAAGGTGGTCTAGAGTTTTTTTCCTTCTGGTTGCACATTTAACATGCTGGTAGAAATTAGGTCGAACAGATTTAAGTTTCCCTGCATTAACGTCCACGGCCACTAGGAGCGCTGCCTCTGGATGAGCGTTTTCCTGTTTACTTATGGCCGTATACAGCTCATTGAGTGCAATCTTAGTGCCAGCATCGGTTTGTGGTGGTAAATAGACAGCTACGAAAAATATAAATGAAAACTCTCTTGGTAAATAGTGTGGTCTACAGCTTATCAGGAGATACTCTACCTCAGGCGAGCAAAACCTCGAGACCTCCTTAGTATTAGATTTTATGCACCAGCTGTTGTTTCTAGAGTGACATGTTAGTGTTGATGATTGGTGTTTGTTTACGGTCATCAGGTCCTTGTGCTCTGTTCCAGGGACTGGCCTCTCCTCAGCTGAGATGACGCAGACAAGCTGACCCATTAACCCCTTCCCTACCTCTCTCTTTGTCCCCCTCTCAATGCACCACCCGGGGGCAGCAGCGGGGGTTTGTTTGGTGCTGCTAAATCGCATTCACATATTTTGAGGGGTCCCCACTGTAAATGGCGTTGACCCCACGCATGCTGCGTAGCCTGCTGTATGCTTGCTTAGCTCGTACGGAGAGTCGAGCAAGGCTTGAACTCTGGAGCTAAATGGGACACCAGGAAAGTGGCTGAATACACCCATTGTCTGGGCCACTTGGTAAAGTTTGTGTTTGAAGGTTTTGATCCCATTTAAGACCATTAGAAAACATTGGCCAATCCCTGAAATGGAAAGCAATGGAAAACACAGTCCAGAGAGGATGCTAGTGTTTTCTGCCCCAAACTGTGAGGATAATTCAGAATCCATGAGAGCTTTCGCAGAGGCGTTTCCATGAGTATTGTTCTCCTTTTAGAGACTGTGGTTAAGAATGATGGACCATGTGCAGACGTGACCACAGGACAGACATGGACACAGACACAGGGCATACTATATCCTATCCCCATTGCAGCTGTGGGACTGGGTCTGGGTCTAGGAGTGCTGGCTTTCCCAACAGACGTGGGAACTGCCACAGACCGGCTCAGACAACTCATTGGACACTATACAGGCACATGGCATGAGGCAGGACCAAGTCATTTTAGTATGTGGTACACAGTTTACAAACTAAAGTCCACTAAATAAGACATTAAACTTAGGAATGGCCAGTGTCACTGCATTTGAATGGTTAGCTACTGCTAGGCATACAGTAATTGGGCTGCTGGATAGCCAGACTAATTACATATTAGAGGTAGCTTTACTCTCATCATGGCTTTACGTCGGCCTTTTGAAAGATAATTACATAGAAATAGAATGAATGAATTAGTGGGTGCACAGTGTAATTTTTATATTTGTCATGCCTATACTGGCACACTTAAAAGTAAGGTCATTTTAAAGTGTCCTTCAGCGTCACTGAGACATCCATGCCAATTATTGGCAATGGCTCGTTTTCAATAACTCTCAGTTATTTGTAGGTGGATATTAATACCTGAGAAGCAATTCAAGTGGATAAGATGTTTAGCTTCAGAGTGTGAGAAGAATATGGAAGAAGAAAATTAGCAAAAAATAATTTAGCACGTTTCTGAACTGATGTTGACCCAAAATGAATCTTTCAAGTAATATGACTTCGAAGATTATGTATCATCATTTTGTTCTTTATCAGGTAATTTTCAAATGAGGAATGTCAAGTGATTTTGCAGTAAATGCTTGATATCAAATCAATAAGAATTGACTACTTTCTAAAAATGAACTGAAGATATGAATCATCTCATGATTGATTTACTGTTATTGCACTATGGAAGCTAATATAGGATCAAAAGGTAATGATTTTTCTATGAGGTCACATACTGTATGTATCACTATACGTATCTCGTATGTAGAAAGGGACAGTATGGTGTTATATGGGGGCTAAGCACCACACAACGGCCTTCTTGTACCAAGCCAGTTTCCAGTGCTGACTGAGGTTGTTCTTAAGATTGACTTTATGGCTTTGTGGCCCAGTCTGGCTTTTTGGTAGTGTCAGTATCTGGCTCTGAAGTCAAATCTGACTGAGGCCTGTGTTTAATACACTGTCCAAAGTGATAATTAATAATGTGGCTTGTGTCAAGAGGATTATTATATAGTAGCTATTCTGAAAGAGCAATTTAGAAATGAGGAAGTATAACAAGAGTTTCTTGCTTCTAATATTTGTCAATGTAAAGTATTTAATCGACTGTGCCCTAATGGCAACGTCTAACATGCTCACTTCTCCTTAACTTCAGAAATTGTGTGAATTGAATGATGTTTAAATGCACCTTGCCAAGGGGATAGGGCCCATGTGAATCACAGACACAGGTTGGGGACGTCTACTCGAACTTTGCATTTATTTCTCAATCAAATCAATTCAAATAAATCAACCAAAATGTATTTGTTACATGCTTCGTAAACAACAGGTGTTGACTAACAGTGAAATGCTTACTTATGGGCCCTTCCCAACAATGCAGAGAGAAACATTGAAAAATAATATAAAAAAATAATAAAACGAGGAATAAATACACAATGTCACACTACTTTGTCTTTGTTGTTCACATTGTGATTGACCCTGCAGCTAAACTGTCAACTCAAAAACCTTTCATTCATGAATGGAGCCTAACTAACTCCATATAAAGGCTCTCTTCTCCCTTCCTCTTTATATATACCCAGTGTAAAACATTTTGGAAGCTCTCTTATGCATGTCCCCAAAAAATCAGGAATCAATTATTTTTATTAGCCGAGATGGAAAAACCTCAGATTTAAAGGGGTTCTTCCGGATTATGGCAATGAGGCCCTGTATCTACTTCCCCACAGTCAGATGCTAGCAGAAACCCATAGACTTCCAGTCATTGCGCTAACACTAGTTAGCATTGGCTCGCAAAACTACCTCTAACTTCCTTCATACTGGACTCAGAGACATAACGATGGTATCCACTAGTTCATCTGACTCTGGGGAAGTAGATAAAGGGCCTCATTGCCAAAATCCCAAAGTATCCCTTTAAGCTATGCTTCTCAGTTGCCAGTGTGCAGGGAAAGCAGCTGGGACAGGGTACTGCGGCTGAGGGCAGAGATTATGTCAGTGTGTGTGTGCATGCGTGCATGTGTAGCTGGGAAAAGCTGTGTCAGTCAGGAGAGGGTCCCATCATTCACTCTCAGGACTGTGATGGGACTATCAGACTTTTAGCACACTGCTGCTTCTGTTACTGCTGCTGCAGGAGAGGACAGGAGCTCTCAGACCATGCAAGAGGAACACTGATGTGGGCAGTGTGGGCAGTTGACAAGAGTAGCTGGTGCATCATACACAGGCTGCTTCTAGTTGTGTGTAAATCTTAATCCATTTTTTGCTAGCACTTGACTTGACTAGCACTTGCAGATAGTGAACTATATTTTTTTGCATTGTGTTTTTGTGTTTACAGATCATGTTACGTATACAGTATGTGATTTATATTCCTTTATTTACAGTAGTATTGGCAGAAATATACCCCCTCAGGCAAAAGTGTGTTTATGAACCTGGTTAACTATTAAGTAAACGTTACTGCACCAAATGCAACTGTTTATTGACCTGATTCCTTGGAAAGTATCTGTTTAATTCAACCAGTTTATTTTTATGTATCGCTTTTCACTTGCAGGGAAACATATTTTTCCCATTAAGAGTTATTTTGGTAATTTTTGTTTTGTAATGTGATAGATGAGATCATAGACTTGTAAATAGTTCTGGTCAGAGAGGGAAACTTTGTTCCAGATTTACAAGCGTATGTTTGGAATCGGAACTGTAACAAAGCCTATCTGCACTTGTGTCCCATTTTTGTGATATTTGGCTCAACACTTCTAATGCTTAAGGTGTTTATAACTGATCTGAAATATTCTGCACTGTTAATGCACAGATGGCCTAATTACCCAGTGCCTGTTAAATAAGTTCAGACTGACTATGTGTGTCGGGTTAGAGAGCGGTCTATGTGGGCCCAAGCCCTAGTGGCAGTGAAGTGGCAGAATGTGACAGACCAGCCAGTGGAGTGCAGAGTGAGCTTCCACAGTGACAGACAGGTCTGTTTCCTTTTCACAGTGACTAGCCTGACTAGCCATACCCACTCACAGGCACAGGCAGGCCTCTCTGATTTAATGACCTGTAGTTTCTGCCCCTCGTGCGAAGTAACCTGTGCCTCTGATTAATATCAGCAATGCAGGGTCACACGCCAAATAAAAATGCCTCCAGTCAAGACGGGTGCACAGTATATCACTGTTTTAAGTATCAAAACACGTGGCTCTGCTTTTGACATTACTGTATTTCAGCATCTCAGAGTATTTGATGATCTGACATTGGGATGCCTGTGCTGCGTTTATCTTTTCCAAATGCTGTTTTCCTGTTGGAACGTGGAGCCCGTGGAGGCTGCTCCTCAGAGGGGTGAATGGCCGGCCACCCTGCATGACTGGCCCGTCTCCAGCATTCTCGGAGTATAATTACAGTGTTAACAACTTGAGGCATCGCTGGACCACACTGCACCACACACACACAAGCACTCCTACACGGCTGCCCGCCTGTCCGCCCGAACGCATGTGCACACACACAGATACACACACACGCACAGACACACACACACAGACACACACACACTGCAATAACATCTGCAAAATATGTTTACGTGACCAATAAAATTTTATTTTATTTGATTGAGGCCAAGGAGGAGAGGGGATTGAGGGGAAGGAGGGGAGGCGGAGTAGGGGAGGGGAGTACCAGGGTATCTGCCAGGGACACCAGGGCTCTTCTCTCTTTCTCCCAAGCTGCCATCCCAGAGTGAGGAATAAACAACCTAAGGGAGAATACACCACAGACCTGGCAACCAGCTCAGCAGAGTAACTCACTCTTATTACAGGCAGCAGCCATTCTGTCTCTCATTGGATTTACTGTATATAATCATCACTACCCTGTACATCGCTGTACTTCATCAGTCTCCCTTCCTGACTGTTTAATGTTAAACCCCTGATTGTTTAATGTAAAATATGAAGTATTCGTTTCCTTTTAATAGGCCAGCCCTGGTGTTCATTCTCAGTGTGTAGGCTGTTTAATAGGCCAGCCCTGGTGGTCATTCTCAGTGTTCATTCTCAGTGTGTAGGCTGTTTAATAGGCCAGCCCTAGTGGTCATTCTCAGTGTGTAGGCTGTTTAATAGGCCAGCCCTGGTGGTCATTCTCAGTGTGTAGGCTGTTTAATAGGCCAGCCCTGGTGGTCATTCTCAGTGTTCATTCTCAGTGTGTAGGCTGTTTAATAGGCCAGCCCTAGTGGTCATTCTCAGTGTGTAGGCTGTTTAATAGGCCAGCCCTGGTGGTCATTCTCAGTGTGTAGGCTGTTTAATAGGCCAGCCCTGGTGGTCATTCTCAGTGTGTAGGCTGTTTAATAGGCCAGCCCTGGTGGTCATTCTCAGTGTGTAGGCTGTTTAATAGGCCAGCCCTGGTGGTCATTCTCAGTGTGTAGGCTGTTTAATAGGCCAGCCCTGGTGGTCATTCTCAGTGTGTAGGCTGTTTAATAGGCCAGCCCTGGTGGTCATTCTCAGTGTGTAGGCTGTGAGAAAGTACAGCTGGAGTAATTATAACACATTTTGGCAAAGACTTTAGTACAACCTGCTAAGTGAAATCAGATGTATTGTAAAATACTTTGTCTCGTTATTAACACCCCCAAGCATGCAGTTTTTAAGCTCTGTCATCTGTTGAATAATTTCTGAAAAGGTAAAAAGGTCAGAGAATGAAAGAAAATGCCTTTGAGGTGATGTGTTCCTTTTCTTTGTTAGCACACCTGCTATTCTTTGAGTGTCCTTTAAGATCTCTTCTCCTTTGATAATCCTCGAGATCTGACATCAAAGATGGTATTATCGCTCAAAAAAGTGAGATTCTGTCTCTATCCCCTGTGCTCGTACATGGGTGTCTTAAAGGGACAGTTCGCTTTTTTGAAGTTAAGCTTATTTTCCATTTACCAAGGATGATGAAAATACTAGCCAGTAGATTCTGGACGTTGCCAAAGAACCAGCTAACCCATTTAAAAACAACTCTAGGGAGGTTGTGAATAAGCTAAAACTTCCAAAAATTTGAACTATCCCTTTAAGGCTTCACAGGAGAACAGTAATACAAAAGCAGTGGAGTGTGAAGTCTGTTTTCCCAGAATGCAGGAAACACTTGGATCAGGGGGAGATTTGAGGAAGAAAGAAAAATACCAATTGCCAGTTCATTGCCATCTTTAACTTATGTTTCACAAGCTTATTTATGGTTTGAGAGCCACAACAAAAACAAAAACGAATGACATGTTGACTTTACGTTAGTTTTTTTTATTGAAAAAAAAGAGGGAAAAAAGAAAAATGTCTCTATTAAAAATGCCACGTCCTCAGTTATCGTTTCTCTTTATTCCCTCCCTACCTCCCTCCCTCCCTTGCACCCTCCACTCGTCAATGGGAACTGAGTGGGACTGGGACTGGGGCTGGAAGCGGAGCACCCAGGCCCTGACTGTGGTCTGCCTGTAATTGAATGAGTGCAGCGTGAGAGAAAAGCCCCACAAGAAAGAGAGAGAGAGAGGCTGAGCAGCTGGCCTGATGTTAACTAGGAAAATGGAAGAAGATACCGCTCAGACTCAGACCTGCAGGGCCTAATGCAGCATGAGCTCATGGAATGGACTAGACTGGAAGCTCCTGCTCCACTCACTGTCAACCTGCATTCTTTCCACTTAGACACTGACGGACTCATTCTAACCTCTGGTCTAACAGATTTGGCATGCCCATTACCCAAAAAAGGATGACATCTCTGCTCGGTAGCTTATTAATCATGCCTAGAATAGCTTCTTGAGTGTTTAAATGCACCCATAAGACATTTTGTCCATTTGATCATGGGACAGCTATGGTATGTCCAAAGACCCAAAATAGACGGCGGTTCGCTGTACTAAGTACTATGACACAGTAATTCTAGTGTCTGTTCTGACTGTCATTTTCATTGACTCAATTCACTCCAAAAGGAATACTATGTTCATCACAAGTGCATTGCCTCTTGTACTGCTTTCCACTGTATCATTCCCATGTGTTGGTGGTTGAATAACATCGTCACAATTGCCATCTGCTTGTAGAGGTTTTTAAAGGTGAATACAGACACTCACACATCCACACACACAAACACATAAACAGATGTGCAGCAGACACAATCACACGCACAGGCAGAGGAGCAGTTGACCTCGTTTTCCAATTCAGAGTTGTGTGTGTATCAGGCTAAATATTGTTTACTGGGGTCTCCCAGTCCTTTCATGGCCCCTGAATTACATTCCCCACTCGGCTGCACTCTCTCATTCACAAAACACACAGCCTACCTTCACATTATTAGTAGACTCCATTCTAGCTTCTACAAAACATCTACCCACAAAGAACCCTTCACTGCTGTGTGCCTGTTCTTTACAGTAGCTGTGTTTGTATGTGGTTTGTACTGTAAAATGTCCCCATCCATCCTGTATTTCATCAGAAGAGTCAGCTTGAAGTTCAGACCCTGTTTTTTCTCTTTTGTTTGACAGGCTGTTCCATTACAACCAGTGGTCCCACTGCTTCTGTTCTGTTGGCCTCCACCACATCTAAGCCGGTAAGACATGAGATCACCTTTTAAATTACTTAATTTCTTCTGGTCTTGTGATGGACTGTTTCTGTGTACCCCATCAAACTTGATTCATTCTGAATAATTTGTTTGTTATATAATTTCAGTATTTAGGTCATTTTATTAACCAATAATGACGACATTAATAAAATCTACCTTACTTAGTTTCTACACTTGACTTTGTTTTTTAACGCCATCCATGAACTAAATACCACTTGGCTTCCCCAAAGTCAAGAAACCATAAAATCAGATTTATCGCTTATTAATCTGGTCAGGTTTAGGTATTCTCCTGTGTTTCATGATTCATTATGTCATTATGTGGTGGAAAATACCTACCTGATTTGATTCCCTACTGCTTTCGGACAATTTATGCACTCTGTATTAGGAGGGAAAACCCTTTCGGGTATTTTGGGTAGTTTACACATAAAGGCTGATAATGGGCCTACCAGGAAGTACACTCCTGGGGGTAAATTAGAGGCTACCCAGAGAGGGTGGCTCACTGCTAGGGTATGGGGCCTGCTTCCTGTCTGGCTGTCTCCAAGGCCCTGGGTCGGTGGCAACAGGAAAGACCCCCCCCACCACCCTAGTCGGCTCTTGAGTTTTCCCAGTTTCCCCAGCATCACAGGGCCAAGGCCTGACCTCCAGGCAACTGTGTTTACTGAGGAGTGGCTTGCGTCTGGCCACTCTACCATAAAGGCCTGATATGTGGAGTGCTGTTGTCCTTCTGGAAGGTTCTCTCATCTCCACAGAGGAACTCTGGAGCTCTGACAGAGTAACCATCAGGTTCTTGGTCACCTCCCTGACCAAGGCCCTTCTCCCTCGATTGCTCAGTTTGGCAGGGCAGCCAGCTTTAGGAAGAGTCTAGGTGGTTCCAAACTTCTTCCATTTAAGAATGATGGAGGCCACTGTGTTCTTGGGGACCTTCAATGCTGCAGAAATGTTTTGGTACCCTTCCCCAGATCTGTGCCTCGACAAAATCCTGCTCGGAGCTCTACGGACAATTCCTTCGACCTCATGGTTTGGTTTTTGCTCTGACATGCACTGTCAACTGTTGGACCTTATATAGACAGGTGTGTGCTTTTCCAAATCATGTCCAATCAATATAATTTACTACAGGTGGACTCCAATCAAGTTGTAGAAACATCTCAAGGATGATCAATGGAAACAGGATGCACCTGAGCTCAATTTCGAGTCTCATAGCAAAGGGTCTGAATACTTATGTAAATAAGGTATTTAATTATTTTATTTTTTATGAATGTGCAGACATTTCTAACACCTGTTTTCGCTTTGTCATTATGGGGTATTGTGTGTAGATTGATGAGGAAAGTGTTTTATTTAATCCATTTTAGAATAAGGCTGTAACGTAACAAAATGTGGAAAAAGTCAAGGGGTCTGAATACTTTCCGAAGGCACTGTACATCATTGGGTACACCAGGTGCCAGCACAGACTGTGAAACCAGGGTGCAGAGCAGAAAAATAACTAATTCTGGGTCTCGCTGACCAGGAGCGAAGTGCCTCGTCAGCAATAACCAACAATAAGTCCCTCCAGCTCCAGTAAACTTTGACCCAGAGAAGCCCAGTGATTTCGTTAACCGAGCTGTGAGCCTGTGAGCCCCCGCTTGGTATGCTGGTCAGGCTGGCTGGCCTGAGAGAGAGTGGCTGTGTACAGCAGTACTGCTCAGTGCCCAGTACAGCAGTGACCTCTGGCAGGTAGTTTCCATGATGCAGTGTTCCCTATTGGGCACTCAGTACCGTAGCAACATCTGCTACGTTCGTTAGCCCAGTGAAAAGGGGGTCGCCCAGGGAGACGACCGGGCCAGGCCATTTCTGGGGGGAAATTGCGGCGGGAAAAGCATATAAAAGCCCAACGTTATCACCATAAATCCCTATGAAGAGGTATAGCTGCGCTTACCAACTTGTGTGACTAGTGCGGGTGTTTCTGTGGTATGTGTGTGGGTGCATAATATGCATGTGATGTTTTGTGTCTCTTCGTGGTGTGGGAGCTGCTCCTCCCTCAGCACTGTGTGTTTCTATGCTAGCTAGGATTTTCTCTGAACACTACAGACGGACAGCACTGGCCAGGTTTCATGTGGAGTCAGTCAATAGCCATGAAGAAATAAACAAGATAGAACACCAAAGTTTAGGATTCCTTTGAGCTGAGATGGGAGATCTCGCTGGTGGCTAAGTCAGTAGCCTCACAAAGAAGGCATGGATTTCCAATGCTCTTTAAGCAAGCATTCTGGCAGTACTGTAGAAGCAGCTGGTGTCTAATGGATGCACAACACAGGAGGGTTTATGTTGTGGCAAACATAAAGTGGAACTTTAGATCGGAGTATCTAAGGAAATGGTCTTAGTCAAACTTTTTATTTTCTCACTGAGATGTGAAGTTTGCACACAGCCCACCCGGTTGTTGAATTGTTATTGTCATGCTAGATACCTATCTCTCAAGTCTTTATGCCTAATGCCGTCTCTGTCCTCACACAACCCTTTGCACTGCACATGCTACAGCATCTACACATTCTGCAGTACATCCTGTGGGCTGCATATTCTGTGGTAGATGCTGAGTGGGCTGCCAAGATTAATAGCACAGGTGCAGGTGAAGTAAGAGGAGATGAAGACAGAGTGAGTTGGGTGTCCTATTTTACTGCCCCTGTTATGTGTTTTTTGTTAAAACATCAAGGCCTCGCTTCACTGCACTGCTCTGCAGTACAAGGCCTGCCTGTGTGATGGGATGGCTGTGCTGGAACAGGACAGAACACGGTGCGAGGTCAACAGGTTCAGGAATGATGTTGGCTCTTGACCAACATGTAATGCTCAAATGGGTTACTGATGTGACATTATAAGACCGGGAGTTTGTGTGTGTTTTCTACTATGTTAAACTTACTGTGTCTAATCAATGTGCCTACTGTGTATAAAAAACATTATGATTCTGATTAAGGCCATTGTAGGCCGAAATGTTTATATTTTAACCTTGCTTAAATAAAACAAAGAATGTTTAACGGTGAGCGAGTGTTGCGCCTTTTCCTTTGCATACTGTACTGCAGGGTTCTTCAATTCCGGTCCTGGAGGGCCGAAACTCTTCTGTTTTTTATTTCTACCTGGTAGTTAATTGCACTCACCTGGTGTCCCAGGTCTGAATTAGCCCCTGATTAGAAGGAGAGGATGAAAAACAGAGGTGTTTCGACCCTCCAGGACCGGAATTGAAGAACCCTGGTGTAGTGGCTCATACATGTTAAGCCAACATTGTACGAGACTGTCCTCAAAATACCAATGCAATTGGTGGTATGCCCCTGAGTCTTTGTAGTTTTCCTGTTATTGGCTGGTGAACTTGCAGAAGGAGACACAAAGCCTAAATGCTTAAGAGAATGTTACGAAATAACCTTTGAAATATATTATTTGTAGGGTGTTGTGCTTTATTGTTTACATATTATGTTCACGAGGATTCCTGAGGACTTTCGGCGACGTTCCCATTAGGTCCCTTAAGGGTTCTGACATTCTGAGAACATTCTAAGAACGTTGCATCATGGTCCCAAGGGAATGTTGTCTGGAGGACCTCTGTATAGTTCCCTGTAAGTTCCCAGGATGTCACTGTCAGGACCTTTTTAGGACGTTCTCAGGACGTTAATTTTACTAGTCCTTAGGACGTCGTGTGATGATCCCAAGGGAACGTTCTCTCGGGAACCTTTGTTAGTGCCCTGTAAGTTCCTAGGACGTCACTGAGGACCATGTCAGGACCTTTTTAGGACGTTCTCATGACTTTCATTTCACTAGCTCTTAGGACGTTGTGTGATGGTCCCAAGGGAATGTTCTCTGGGGGACCTTTTTCTAGTTCCCAGTTTGTCCCGGGGATGTTTTTAGGACATTCTTGGGATGTTGTGTCATGGTCCCTTGAAGCTCCCTTGATTGTCCCAGGTGACCCAAACCATTTTAAGTAAAGTAATGAAGTGGTATTGGGGTTTTAAGGTAAGTGGTACGCTGTTCAGCTAAAATAGTGTACAAATCTTTAAACAATATTATTACATTTGACATGATCACTTAATATTGACTTTTCAATATGACCCCACCTTGGATTTGAACTCACAACCTCTGGATTTGAGCTAAAAAGTATTTAGAATGTATTAAGTCTCCCACACATTCATTACTTATAATACATCTCTGCACTTAACAAAAGAGTGCCATCTGCACCGATATTTTAATTATCATTTAATCTGACTATTCTCTCATTGATTTTATTTATACTGAACAAAAATATAAACGCAACATGTAAAGTGTTACACAAAGTCTACGGTTGTGACACCGTTTGGACGTACAGCGAAGTTCTCTAAAACTACGTTGGAGGCGGCTTATGGTAGAGAAATGAACATTAAATTCTCTGGCAACAGCTCTGGTGGACATTCCTGCAGTCAGCTTGCCAAATGCACGCTCCCTCAAAACTTGAGACATATGTGGCATTGTGTTGTGTGACAAAACTGCACATTTTAGAGTGGCCTTTTATTGTCCCAAGCACAGGGTGCACCTGTGTAATGATCATGCTGTTTAATCAGCTTCTTGATATGCCACACCTGTCAGGTGGATGGATTATCTTGGCAAAGGAGAAATGCTCACTAACATAGATGTAAACTAATTTCTGCACATAATGTGAGAGAAATAAGCTTTTTGTGCGTATCGAACATTTCTGGGAACTTTTATTTCAGCTCATGATACATGGGACCAACATGTTGCGTTTATATTTTTCTTCACTGTATAATAGTTTTTCTTCAGTGTATTTTTAACAGAGCTGAGATTTACTTTGAAGTGCAAAGTGTAGGAATAGGCCTATAGGTGAAATCAGACATGGTAACATGGCAGGAAAATCGGAATGCTGTGAACCAAGAGGTTATGAGCTCAAATCCCAGGTGACGACATGATAACTAGTAATTACTGTATGAGTAAACATACACAATGTAATGTGTGTTAAATATTTAAGTTGAAAACACTATTTTAAAAGCTCTGTTTGTGTGTGTTTCGGTGTCCCTTGCATTGCCAAAAGACTAAGAGCTGTGAATGGATCAGTGGTTTACCAATCAGGGCCCTGATGGAACAGATATTTGAGACCATCAGGTTACATCCCCGGGACAAACCGGGGACTAGACAAAAACCTCTAGGGGACCATAACACCACGTCCCAAGAACGTCCTAAAAACATCCTCGGGACAAATTGGGAACTAAATAAAACCTCCAGGGGACCATGACACAACATCCCAAGAACGTCCTAAAAACGACCATGACACAACGTCCTGCCGACTTTAGGCGACCATTTCTACTGACTCATTTATTGTTAGCAGGGAATGTGAAGAAGATGAATACACCAGCTTTTGGCGTTCTTTTATTAGACATGTTCATCCCTAGTTTGCAGGTTGACTTGTATTGTCATGAATCTTGCCCTGGAGGCAGAACTGAGTCATAATTGGCTATATCGTTTTTTTTTCTTCTTAATTTAAGGTTAGGGTTAGGCATTAGGGCTAGCAGTGTGGTTAAGGATAGGTTTAAAATCTGATGTTATTACTTTGTGGCTGTGCCAGCTAGTGACCACTCTGCATTGCTGCCTCCAGGGCAAGAGTCATGACAATACATGTCAAACTGCCCCTAGTTTGAGAACACTGCAACTTCAAACTAGGCCAATCACTAACATTTTTTATTCTATCCCTTTTAAATGCCCCATATAATCAGTTTGAAGCTCTTTCACTGGCATACTGCCAAAAGCTCCTGATAGGGAAAATCTAATATGAGTTTTAATTTCATATTATATATAATATAATATATGACATTTAGCAACTTAGTCATGCATGCATACATTTTACGTGTGGGTGGCCCTAGGAATCGAACCCACTACCCTGGCAGTGCAAGCACCAAGCTCTCACAACTGAGCCATACAGGACCATATCTTCATACACGACAGGTCCAATGGGCAAAGAGAACAGACACAGTCATAGTTTAGTTTAGTTGAATAATTCAACCATTAAAAAAAAAACAAGCACACACAAAACTTGAAAAAGCCATACATGGATAGGATAACACACAATAAAGTCTGGGACTTATTTCCATTGTGGTCCTCTTGAAAAAAGATGGCTAGGCATGATCGAACACGGTTGAACACAGTATGACAACTAGATAATAAAACAAAAAACAAAGAAGAAGAACATCTATCTCATCATTGCAGTTACATCGTAGGGTACATTCAAACGGGCACAGAAGACATCAAACAGTTTTAAACTTTATTTTTAAAGCTGCCCAGAGAGGACGTCGTTTTTATCGGCAGAGGCAACACATTCCACTCTGAGGCTCCTGTATACAAGAAAGTACCTTTCCCAGCATTACCCCTGAACCTGTATAAGCACACATTAGCAACACCTGATCTGGTGCTGTGATTGTGTGCATCCCTAACACGGGGAAAGTAATCAGTTAGATATCTGGGCGCAGAACCATAAATACTCCTGTAAACCAGACCCAGTCTAATCTGGGACACCCTAGCCTCAACAGGCAGTCAGTTGAGTTCCTGAAAGCAGCTCTTGCCTATGTGAGTATGTGGACTCACCTTCAATACTACCCTGATCAGCTTATTCTGAGCTACAGTTGAAGTCAGAAGTTTACATACACTTAGGTTGGAGACATTAAAACTCGTTTTTCAACCACTCCACAAATTTCTTGTTAACAAACTATAGTTTTGGCAAGTCGGTTAGGACATCTACTTTGTTCATGACACAAGTAATTTTCCAACAATTGTTTACAGACAGATTATTTCACTTATAATTCACTGTATGGCAATTCCAGTGGGTCAGAAGTTTACATATACTAAGTTGACTGTGCCTTTAAACAGCTTGGAAAATTCCAGAAAATGATGTCATGGCTTTAGAAGCTTCTGATAGGCTAATTGACATCATTTGAGTCAATTGGAGGTGTACCTGTGATGTATTTCAAGGCCTACCTTCAAACCCAGTGCCTCTTTGCTTGACATCATGAGAAAATCAAGAGAAATCAGCCAAGACCTCAGAAAAAAAATTGTAGACCTCCACAAGTCTGGTTCATCCTTGGGAGCAATTTCCAAACGCCTGAAGGTACCACGTTCATGTGTACAAACAATAGTACGCAAGTATCAACACCATGGGACCACGCAGCTGTCATACCGCTCAGGAAGGAGACGCATTCTGTCTCCTAGAGATTAATGTATTTTGGTGCGAAAAGTGCAAATCAATCCCAGAACAACAGAAAAGGACCTTGTGAAGATGCTGGAGGAAACAGGTACAAAGGTATCTATATCCACAATAAAACGAGTCCTATATCGACATAACCTGAAAGGCCGCTTAGCAAGGAAGAAGCCACTGCTCCAAAACCGCCATAAAAAAGCCAGACTACGGTTTGCAACTGCACATGAGGACAAAGATCTTACTTTTTTGAGAAATGTCCTCTGGTCTGATGAAACAAAAATAGAACTGTTTGGCCATAATGACCATCGTTATGTTTGGAGGAAAACGGGGGTTGCTTGCAAGCCGAAGAACACCATCCCAACCGTGAGGCACAGGGGTGGCAGCATCATGCTGTGGGGGTGCTTTGCTGCAGGAGGGACTGGTGCACTTCACAAAATAGATGGCATCACGAGGAAGGAAAATTATGTGGATATATTGGAGCAACATCTCAAGACATCAGCCAGGAAGTTAAAGCTTGGTCGCAAATGGGTCTTTCAAATGGACAATGACCCCAAGCATACTTCCAAAGTTGTGGCAAGATGGCTTAAGGACAACAAAGTCAAGGTATTGGAGTGGCCATCACAAAGCCCTGACCTCAATCCTATAGAACATGTGTGGGCAGAACTGAAAAAGCGTGTGCGAGCAAGGAGGCCTACAGACCTGACTCAGTTACATCAGCTCTGTCAGGAGGAATGGGCCAAAATTCACCCAACTTATTGTGGGAAGCTTGTGGAAGGCTTCCCGAAACGTTTGACCCAAGTTAAACAATTTAAAGGCAATGCTACCAAATACTAATTGAGTGTATGTAAACTTCTGACCCACTGGGAATGTGATGAAATAAATAAAAGCTTAAATAAATAATTCTCTCCACTATTATTCTGACATTTCACATTCTTAAAATAAAGTGGTGATCCTAAGCTCTGTGCTAAGTATGCTCTCCAACATAGTTTTACTTTTGTGAGACACCAGAAGTGTTGAGTCATCCGCATAACGGAAAAGACGGCAAGAACAAGCATCTTTCATGTCATTAATGTACAGTAAAAACAGTAGAGGCCCAAGCACGCTCCCCTGCGGAACGCCACACTCATTGGTTTTGCCTGAGACAGTGAACCATTAACCTCTACTACTTACCTGATAAATAGGACTTTACCCAGCCTGCTTAACCCTAGTGCCTCCAGTTGGGAGATTAGGAGACAGTGGTTAACTGTATCAAAGGCCTTCTGTAGGTCAAGCAGTACCATTCCACAGAGATTTCCCTCATCAGTCTCTTTCCTGATGAAGTCAGTCAAGTAAAGTAGACATGAATCAGTGGAGTATGTCTTTCTAAAACCCGACTGAAAATCATACATTAGACTTTGTTTGTTGACATATTCATAAATTTGCTCATATACAACTCTCTCCAGGATCTTTGATGTTATACTGAGGATAGATACAGGCCTATAATTCCCAGGGATAGACTTTATCCTCTTCTTATACAGAGGTATAACTTTAGTGTGTTTCATGTCCCTGGGAATGATGCCTTGTTCAAGAGAGAGATTAACGATATAAAGTCGAGCAGGTATTAATTTGTGCTACTTTGCTCGCAAATGTTGGTTTTATCAAGACGTATGATTATCTTGCCTCTCTTCTCTGTTCCTGAATGTGTTGCTATAGAGTTTCTGCTCCTGCTGAAAGAGAGAGGGGAATTACGGTTATTTTGCCTACTAGGGGGTTTCATGGAACTAGGGGACCTAGGGAGGAGAGAGAAATAAGAATGCAAGATTGGCCTTGTATAGTTCTGCTTAAGTTAGAAGCAGAGAAAACAGTGGACAATAGTGACCTTACAGTTTTTTCAGTGAGTGAAGATTAGTGGGACTTTTTCTCTCCTTTATTACATTTACAGAGCCCTAATAACAGTCATATGGTCTATGTTATAGTCAGTCACACATGCTCTGTTATGTTTAGTTAAACAGATTTTAATCACACGTGCTATGAATTTTTTTAATGCATATCTGATTTGAAATTATGTGTTATTTTCACACTCTTGCCTCACTGGAGCCTGTGTGAACCACACACCAACAGACTATTTCAATAATTACAACTCCACTCTCTCACTTTCTCCATGTGAATATATCGCCAGTCCCTGGGCCCGTATTATCTCTGCACTGGTTGTTGTGTTTGTTTAACATTTGGGTTGTGTTTGGTCTCCTGTGAGCAGTGGAATAGCAATAGAGGCACAGGAGTCAGTCAGGGATGAGTGAGTGAATCGGGTTAGCAGGCAGTGGGTGAGTTACTGTAGCAATAGAATCTCATAACAATGCCTCTGCCCTAACTTCCACTCCCCTCTCTGTATCCCCTAGCTCCCCTTTCTCCACTCACTCTATCTCTCGTTATCACCTTGGATGTGTACATTCCCTCATTAGTTCTGTAAATATGGGGGGATTTTCTTGTGTGCTGACGGTGCTGGCCCGTCTGAGGGAATATTCACACAGTTTGATTGTGCCAGGCCTGCTGCTGCTGGTAGTGGGGTTGATGTGGGCTACTACTTACTCACAGTTCACTTAAGAGTTCTGTCTCCCATCAGGCCTGCTGAGCCAAAGGACCACAGTCACACAGGCTACACTAGTAACCACACAAATTGTAGAGTAGGGGTGCTGATCTAGGATCAATTTAGCCTTTTAGATCTTAATTATATCAACAGAGGCCACCTGATCCTAGATTAGCACTCTGAGACGCTTTGTAAAGAAAGCAGACAAGTCTCAACATGTTGGACTAACTGAACTATCACTGGAAGATCAATGCAGGTCAATGTATGTCCAAAGAGCAGTGGGCATACATCACACTGAAATAAAGTGCTCTCCAGCTCAGGAAATCTGGATCAAAGGCCATGATGATGACGATGAGTGACTCTCATATTAGACATGGGAGGTAACAGGACCCTATAGGTTGGATGACAGCTAGAGACTATCTAAAGAACATTATTTAACAAGGAGGTATTTGGTTTGATGGACTAAAACAAGGTTTAGGTTGCTGGAACATTACTGGAGTTGTTTATGAATCACTCTTCTGATGATGCAATCACTCTTCTAACAAGGTAACCAACCCCTATTTTTCAAGCTGAACCCCTATTTTTCAAGCTGATAGTTGTGTGACAGTAGTCATGTTTGTACCAGTGAGTATATTTGAATATATTATCAAACATACAATCAACTAGTCTGTGACTCTTGTGGTAGTGAACATTTTGGAAAATCAAAGGAAGCTCAATCTCTGTTTCCTTGCAAGGATCGCCATCTGGTGAAAGTTGCATGAAACTACATATGATTCTATGTTGTATACTCTAGGGAAACTCATTCATCGCTTTTTGTGTTCCCATCAGTGGTGACTGGTGGGAGGAGCTATAGGAGGACGGGCTCATTGCAATGGCTGGAATAGGATAAATGGAACGGTATCAAACACATCAAACATATGGAAACCACATGTTTGACTCCATTCCGATAATTCCATTCCAGCCATTACAATGAGCCTATCTTCCTATAACTCCTCCCACCAGCCTCCACTGGTTCCCATTGTTTCATCCATTACTTCTACAACTCCTAATTGTAGACCAACTGAGTGAAGTCAATTCCATTGAAATGTTTTTATTACAATGTCAACAATACTACAGTGTTTGTTTGGGAGATGAGACTGCTTTAAAGATCCAATGCAGCCTTTTTATCTCAATATCAAATAATTTCTGGGTAGCAAGTAAGGACCTTACTGTGATTTCAATTCAAATAGTCATAAATAAACAAAAATAGCTTCTTACCGAAGAGCAATTTCTCAAGCAATAATTATTCTAGGACTGTCTGGGAGTGGTCTGAGTGGGGAGGGGAAAACTGAAAACAAGCTGTTATTGGCAGAGAGGTTTGGAACTCTTTTTCTTATTGGTTTATTAATTAATTTACAGGCCAAAGCTCCATCCCACCAAAACAGGCAGACATTTTTGGCGGTCTTTTCAAACAGATCTTACACTAAAAGGGCATTATCATAATTTTCACAATTTCACAGAATTTTTCCAACCTCATAGTGTGGAAATATGTATATAAAACACAATAAAATCTCATTTTTGAATGCACTGGGCCTTTAAATTGCTGTTAACCAGTAGTGGTGTTATCGAGGGCCAGTGGATAATTGGAAACCTGGGAGGTGAAGACAGCACATCACAGATGCAGTGTGCTGAAAGAAAGTGCTCCCCTGGGCTATTCATTTATATTATACTGAGAGCCACTGAACCTACCTCCCTGACTCAAAATCAATGTTCTGACAAAATTACATTGAGGACAAATTATCACTCAGTCAGTCGTACTGTACAGTTGTGGTCAAAAGTTTTGAGAATGACACAAATACTAATTTTCACAAAGTCTGCTGCCTCAGTTTTGATGATGGCAATTTCAATATACTCCAGAATGTCATGAAGAGTGATCAGATGAATTGCAATTAATTGCAAAGTCCCTCTTTGCCATGAAAATGAACTTAATCCCCCAAAATGATTTACACTGCATTTCAGCCCTGCCACAACAGGACCAGCTGCCATCATGTCAGTGATTCTCTCGTTAACACAGGTGAGAGTGTTGACAAGGACAAGGCTGGAGATTACTCTGTCATGCGATTGAGTTAGAATAACAGACTGGAAGCTTTAAAAGGAGGGTGGTGCTTGAAATCATTGTTCTTCCTCTGTTAACCATGGTTACCTGCAAGGAAACACGTGCCGTCATCATTGCTTTGCACAAAAAGGGCTTCACAGGCAAGGATATTGCTGCTAGTAAGATTGCACCTAAATCAACCATTTATCGGATCATCAAGAACTTCAAGGAGAGAGGTTCAATTGTTGTGAAGAAGGCGTCAGGGCGCCCAAGAAAGTCCAGCAAGCGCCAGAACCGTCTCCTAAAGTTGATTCAGCTGCAGGATCGGGGCACCACCAGTGCAGTGCTTGCTCAGGAATGGCAGCAGGCAGGTGTGAGTGCATCTGCACGCACAGTGAGGCGAAGACTTTTGGAGGATGGTATCAAGAAGGGCAGCAAAGAAGCCACTTCTCTCCAGGAAAAAAAATCAGGGACAGACTGATATTCTGCAAAAGGTACAGGGATTGGACTGCTGAGGACTGGGGTAAAGTCATTTTCTCTGATGAATCCCCTTTCTGATTGTTTGGGGCATCCGGGAAACACCTTGTCCGGAGAAGACAAGGTGACTACCATCAGTCCTGTGTCATGTCAACAGTAAAGCATCCTGAGACCATTAATGTGTGGGGTTGCTTCTCAGCCAAGGGAGTGGGCTAACTCACAATTTTGCCTAAGAACACAGCCATGAATAAAGAATGGTACCAACACATCCTCCGAGAGCAACTTCTCCCAACCATCCAAGAACAGTTTGGTGACGACCAATGCCTTTTCTAGCACGATGGAGCACCTTGCCATAAGGCAAAAGTGATAACTAAGTGGCTCGGGGAACAAAACATCGACATTTTGGGTGCATGGCCAGGAAACTCCCCAGACCTTAATCCCATTGAGAACTTGTGGTCAATCCTCAAGAGGCGGGTGGACAAACAAAACCCCACAAATTCTGACAAACTCCAAGCATTGATTATGCAAGAATGGGCTGCCATCAGTCAGGATGTGGCCCAGAAGTTAATTGACAGCATGCCAGGGCGGATTGCAGAGGTCTTGAAAAAGAAGGGTCAACACTGCAAATATTGACTCTTTGCATAAACTTAATGTAATTGTCAATAAAAGCCTTTGACACTTATGGAATGCTTGTAATTATACTTCAGTATACCATAGTAACATCTGACAAAAATATCTCATAACACTGAAGCAGCAAACTTTGTGAAGACCAATACTTGTGTCGTTCTCAAAACTTTTGACCACGACTGTACATGTGGTATGGGTGATATTCCCGACAATGCCACTAGATGGAAGTAGTGTAGTCTTGATGTGGCAGATTCACGGTTGTCACTGGTACCACAACCACAAAGTCATAATTATGGCTAAACCCTGCCTATTTCTACAATGTACATTCATAAATCTCATGTTAACCACACTGCTAACCTTATGCCTAACTCTAACCTTAAATTAAGACCAAGCAACAAAACAAATTCATGAATTTTTAAGATATAGCCAATATTGACTTTGTGGCTGTGGTAACTAGTGACAACCCAGATTCAGTGAAGATGTCATATTTGGATTGGGCAGTTTGCAGCGTTTGCAATATGTTCATGTTAAAAATGTGTAGCTGAAGGCTTTGGATGTCGTCAAAGTTTTACCATATCACTTCTGTGATCACATTTTAACAAGAAACCTATTAAAGTTAAATATGCAATTAGCATAAGGAAACTTCAGAACATGCTTCAACCCTGTGTATTTACAGTCAGAAGAAGCTCACTGTTCAAATGGAATAGCTTATGACTCCACAGCACTGACGGACTGTACTGTGCTAACTAAGAGTGACTCAGCCACTCTATTTCAGGGCTCCCAATCATCCATCTCATGTGATGTGTGAGGCTAAAAGATCTACTGGTGATTTCCATCATAGATCAGCAATACTTGCGTCAGTCAGTCAGTCAGGGCCAGGGGCAATCAAACCATGATGAGATCCGATCTGCCAGTGGCATTCCTTGAACCCCTGCTCTGCCCAAATCAGGAGCAGTGAGCCATCCACCATCCCTTAGCTCTCTCTCTCTGCTCCGTATCGATCCCAGTTTGGTCTGAGTTCATTCTGTCTTCCCTGCCCTGTCATTAATCTCCCTGGTTCGCCCCCTGCTGACCCCTTGTTTCAGTCCGGAGGGGCCAGCTGGGTAGGATGGTGTTAGCTGGAGTGAATGCAGGCAGGCGCAGGCAGCCGGCGAGGCTTGTGACCGACCCGACAGGCTTTCACATAACTAACAGTGTATATGCCGGGACGCGAGGGGGGTAACAGAATCCCAGCGTGATGTCCTGGGCTGCTAAGGGAGTAAATATAGCAGTACGGAGAGCAGCAACGTTACTGCAGGTCTGTGGGCAGAAACTGAGGCCCACGCTGCCCCTCTCTGCCTACCCCTCTCTCACTGCCCCTCACCCTTCTGGAAGAGCTCAGAAGGATAGAGAGGGCACTGCTGCAATCACAGTATGAATCACCCAGCTCGCCCCCCTATACATACAGTATATCGCAGTTGGCCAAATGGCAGGATATATCACGTTGCACTGGGCGTGGGAGATAAGACCTCTCTTTATTTCCCAGGCATCATGCGGCATGGTGCATCTGTTGGCTCGACTTTACTCTGCATATAATGCATTTATTAGATTTACTACCATGAATAGAAGTGCTGTGGTAGAATGGATTTTCCATATTTAGTGTGATTACAAAGAAAAAGTCGCTGCATGGTCAGTCTGCTTCTGCATTGGCCGTGCAGCATTTACGGTGATATGGCCTCTGCAGAAGTCAGGGCATTCATACTTCTTGCGCTTCGCAGAGCAACGCAGAGCTGTTGTCAAGGAAGTTGTCAAGGAAGTGAGTTTGTGTTTATGCAGGATGTACCGCCCCCACCTACCGTCAACCAATCATGTAAATGCGGAGCTATACGGAGCCCTTAGCATTGTTAGAACATTTGGGAGGCGCACGCCGATGTGTTACGGAGCTCGATTTTGGCCTCTGCATGCCTCCATATGCTTTGCAATTGCGTCACACCCTCCATACGAAGCCTCCGACCACATTTTCGGATCAAGCATAAATTGGCTTTTATTTGTCATACTTCAATCCCGGTACTTACTATTATTCCGACCGCTACTCCTCCTACAGCTTTTATGCGAAACATGCCATTTCAACTTTATAACGTGCAGAGAGGTCTAGCTTGAGCTGCTTAAATAATTTTTTTGATACTCATCACACTTAGAAATGCTAATTTTAACATGGAGGTCTACGGTGACCAAAATATGACATTTTTGGAACACTGCTGTTCGTACAACTTTTAAGAAACACACTCCAAACCAACTTTAAAATGTGCAGAACACTCCAAATCAGAAACCCTGTAAAAATAATTCTGATAAACTCCCATTAGGTTACAACATTATGGGAACAAAATCAACAGAGGCGCTAGATAAAAAGTGGTGTACGTAGTTTTGCGAAATCTCAACGGAGCTTCTAGAGTAGGCTTACATAACATTTTACATTTCAAAGCCTGCATATTTCAGCTCCTGTCATCCTAATTTTACTTTTTGCTACCCGCGGAAAAAACGTAAGAGAATCACTGCAACATAAAATCTCAAAAGGTTGATACGAGGAAGCGGCACTGCTGTCAACAGTGTCAAGTGCTTTGTTGTAGGATTTATTACGTTACAAAATCTGATTTTGGATATAAGCCTAATGTTGATGATTTGTTAGAGACATACAACACTGAGCAACTCAGAAACTGATGGGTCATATTTTTCTGGGGAAATTTATTTTATACCATAAGGAAGTGAAATTTTTTCACTAAATTGCATTTTCTCGCATTATGAGCCTGTGCCTGGGTGGACACCCTATAAAAAGAAATACCTTGCGGGATCATTGTGGAACGGATACACAAACATTGTTGGTTGAACCTGTTAAGACAGCGATGTTCACATTCCACTGATCCAATGTGACAGTCTAGAAGAAATGAACGGGGCATTAGGAAAAATGTCTGATAGCGGGTTTAGGAAACACTTTTTCTGTAGGCTGTTCTTAGAATGACATGACATCTTTGGAGCGTTGTTCATCACCACTGCCACTGTCTGGTTTCCCACTTTGTGACAGCGCCATTGTAAAAATGGTCCTACTGTATAAAATAATGGTAGCCTGTCAACAGTGAGTTAAAGCAATCAAATCCAATGATTTTTGACCGTCGGTAGGATGAGGTTACGCTAGTTTTTAGGCTAATCTACAGTACAGCCTACAATGTTTAAGATATTATCCTATTTAATTGTATACCCTATCAAAGACCTGCACGGTTGCATGATTTCATTAGTAATTGGCACCGAGAGCGGAGGCAATCGATGTATGCAACATTGGTCATTCTATGTTTTAGGGAATATCTTGCTGTTTACATACTTTTGTAATGATAGAATATACTAGGCCTACTTCCACATACAGTGCATTCGGAAAGTATTCAGACCCCTTGACTTCTTCCACATTTTGTTAGGTTACAGCCTTATTCTAAAATTGATTACATTGTTTTATTTCCTCATCAATCTACACACAATACCCCATAATGACAAAGCAATAAGAATTGTTTTCTAATTTATTACAAATAAAAAACAGAAATATCACATTTACATAAGTATTCAGACCCTTTATTCAGTACTTTGTTGAAGCACTTTTGGCAGCGATTACAGCCTTGAGTCTTCTTGGCTATGACCCTACAAGCTTGGCACACCTGTATTTGGGGAGATTCTCCCATTCTTCTTTGCAGATCCTCTCAAGCTCTGTCAGGTTGGATGGGGAGTGTTGCTGCACAGCTATTTTCAGGTCTCTCCAGAGATGTTAGATCGGGTTCAAGTCCGAGCTCTGGATGGGCCACTCAAGGACCGAAGCCACTCCTGCATTGTCTTGGCTGTGTGCTCAGGGTTGTTGTCCTGTTGGAAGGTGAACCTTCGCCCCAGTCTGAGCGCTCTGGAGCAGGTTTTCTTCAAAGATCTCTCTGTACTTTGCTCCGTTAATCTTTGCCTCGATCCTGACTAGTTGGAGCGCTGTCAGAGTAACCATCGGGTTCTTGGTCACCTCCCTGACCAAGGCCATTCTCCCTCGATTGCTCATTTTGGTGGGCGGCCAGCTCTAGGAAGAGTCTTGGTGGTTCCAAACTTCTTTCATTTAAGAATGATGGAGGCCACTGTGTTCTTGGGGACCTTCAATGCTGCAGAAATGTTTTGGCACCCTTCCCCAGATCTGTGCCTCGACACAATCCTGTCTCGGAGCTCTACGGACAATTCCTTCGACCTCATGGCTTGGTTTTTGAACTGATATGCACTGTCAACTGTGGGACCTTATATAGACAGGTGTATGCCTTTCCAAATCATGTCCAATCAATTGATTTTACCACAGGTGGACTCCAATCAAGTTGTAGATAATGGAAACAGGATGCACCTGATCTCAATTTCGAGTCTCATAGCAAAGGGTCTGAATACTTATGTAAATAAGGTATTTCTGTTTTTTATTTGTAATAAATTAGCAAAAAATTCTAACAACCCATTTTTGCTTTGTCATTATGGGGTATTGTGTGTAGATTGATGAGGAAAAATAATAATTGAATCCATTTTAGAATAAGGCTGTAACATAACAAAATGTGGAAAAAGGTCTGAATACTTTCCGAAGGCACTGTATTTGTAAAGGATATGTAGACTACATGTGGTAGGAGGGATTATCCCCGATCAATGGTGTACCTGTTATGATAAATGAAGTGTCTATTTTCTCCTATTGTTAATTATTGAACGTGGAATGGCTACTTTGCCTTCTCCCCTTGACAAGTGCCCCGAACACCCCCATTTACTGTTCCACTATATTTTACTGCAAAGTTTGTGTTTGTCGGAGCAGACACAACTTGGGGTGACACCAAATTAACAAAACGGTCTTTGGACATGTTTTTAGTGCTGCGCACCACTGTGCTGGAGCCCAATGTCATCTAGCTACATAATTTTCTAAGGTGTGATCTGTACTGTTAACTGTGTGTTACGGAAGAGTCGTCAAGCCTGCATGTGTAGTTATGGTGACCTGCATGGGTAGCTATGGTGACCTGCATGTGTAGTTATGGTGAGCTGCATGTGTAGTTATGGTGACCTGCATGTGTAGAGTGGTGACCTGCATGTGTAGTTATGGTCACCTACAAGTGTAGTTATGGTCACCTGCATGTGTAGTTATGGTCACCTGCATGTGTAGTTATGGTAACCTGCATGTGTAGTGATGGTCACCTGCATGTGTTGTTATGGTGACCTGCATGTGTAGTTATGGTGACCTGCATGTGTAGTTATGGTGACCTGCATGTGTAGTTATGGTCACCTGCATGTGTAGTTATGGTCACCTGCATGTGTAGTTATGGTGACCTGCATGTGTAGTTATGGTGACCTGCATGTGTAGTTATGGTTACCTGCATGTGTAGTTATGGTTACCTGCATGTGTAGTTATTCATACCTGCATGTACTCCTGAGTGGCGCAGTGGTCTAAGGCACTGCATCACAGTGCAAACAGTGCCACTAGAGATCCTGGTTCGAATCCAGGCTCTGTAGCAGCCGACCGTGACCGGGAGACTCATGGGCGGCGCACAATTGGCCCAGCGTCGTCCAGGGTAGGGGAGGGAATGGCCGGCAGGGATGTAGCTCAGTTGATAGAGCATGGTGTTTGCAATGCCAGGGTTGTGGGTTCGATTCCCATGGGGGGCCAGTATAAAAAAATATGTATTCACTAACTGTAAGTCGCTCTGGATAAGAGCGTCTGCTAAATGACTTAAAAAATAATAATAATAATAATAATTGTTATGGTGAACTGCATGTGTAGTTATGGTGACGCCAGGGGTGATAATAAGGCAGGTGCGTTCCTTTGAATTTCAAGACAAGGACGGTTAAACTTGTCTTTTTCATCTTTTAGGGTAGACATCCAAAACACACTTTTTTCTTACTTCAGTTGCTTCAATGCAGCATTTTGATAACTGCTAGGCTATAGTTTTAAACTGTTAGCATTTAAAGTTGCATTAATCAACATTGGAACATTAGTTTCAATGGTCACCAAATATTTACTTTTCATTTACTGGAAGATACAGCTGAAGTCGGAAGTTTACATACAGCCAAATACATTTAAACTCAGGTTTTTACAATTCCTGACATTTAATCCTAGTAAAAATTCCCTGTTTTAGGTCAGTTAGGATCACCATTTTATTTTAAGAATGTGAAATGTCAGAATAATAGTAGAGAGAATGATTTATTTCGGCTTTTATTTATTTAATCACATTCCCAGTGGGTCAGAAGTTTACATACACTCAATTAGTATTTGGTAGCATTGCCTTTAAATTGTTTAACTTGGGTCAAATGTTTCGGGTAGCCTTCCACAAGCTTCCCACAATAAGTTGGGTGAATTTCGGCCCAGTCCTCCTGACAGAGCTGGTGTAACTGAGTCAGGTTTGTAGGCCTCCTTGCTCGCACACGCTTTTTCAGTTCTGCCCACACATTTTCTATAGGATTGAGGTCAGGGCCACATAATTTTCCTTCCTCATGATGCCATCTATTTTGTGAAGTGCACCAGTCCCTCCTGCAGCAAAGCACCCCCACAGCATGATGCTGCCACCCCCGTGCTTCACGGTTGGGATGGTGTTCTTCGGCTTGCAAGCAGCCCCCTTTTTCCTCCAAACATAACGATGGTCATTATGGCCAAACAGTTCTATTTTTGTTTCACCAGACCAGAGGACATTTCTCCAAAAAGTAAGATCTTTGTCCCCATGTGCAGTTACAAACCGTAGTCTGGCTTTTTTATGGCAGTTTTGGAGAAGTGTCTTCTTCCTTGCTGAGCGGCCTTTCAGGTTATGTCGATATAGGACTTGTTTTACTGTGGATATAGATACTTTTGTACCTGTTTACTCCAGCATCTTCACAAGGTCATTTGCTGTTGTTCTGGGATTGATTTGCACTTTTCGCACCAAAGTACGTTCATCTCTAGGAGACAGCACTCCCGAGTGGCGCAACGGTCTAAGGCACTGCATCTCAGTGCTTGAGGTGTCACTACAGACCCCCTGGTTCGATTCCAGGCTGTATCACAACCGGCTGTGTTTGGGAATCTCATAAGGCGGCGCACAATTGGACCAGCGTTGTCCGGGTTTGGCCGGTGTAGACCGTCATTGTAAGTAAGAATTTGTTCTTAACTGACTTGCCTAGTTAAATAAAGGTAAAAAAATAATAATTTAAGAATGCGTCTCCTTCCTGAGCGGTATGACGGCTGCGTGGTCCCATGGTGTTTATACTTGCATACTATTGTTTGTACAGATGAACATGGTACCTTCGGGCGTTTGGAAATTGCTCCCAAGGATGAACCAGACTTGTGGAGGTCTACAAATTTTTTTCTGAGGTCATGGCTGATTTCTTTTGATTTTCCCATGATGTCAAGCAAAGAGGCGCTGAATTTGAAGGTAGGCCTTGAAATACATCCACAGGTACACCTCTAATTGACTCAAATGATGTCAATTAGCCTATCAGAAGCTTCTTCTGGAATTTAAAGGCACAGTCAACTTAGTGTATGTAAACTTCTGACCCACTGGAATTGTGATACAGTGAATTATAAGTGAAATAATCTGTCTGTAAACAATTGTTGGAAAAATTACTTGTGTCATTGTCACGATCGTCATAATGAACGGACCAAGGCGCAGCGTGATATGCGTACATCTTTTTAATAGTGTACTGGCAACACGATACAAAATACAAAACAACAAAACGAAACGTGAAGTCCTCGGTCATGAACACAAACCAACACGGAACAAGATCCCACAAAACACAAGTGCACAACAGGCTGCCTAAGTATGGTTCCCAATCAGAGACAACAAGCAACAGCTGATTCTCGTTGCGTCTGATTGAGAACCACCCTGGCCAACCTAGAAAACACATGAACTAGAAACTGAACATAGAACACAAAACATAGACCCTACACACCCTGGCTCAACATATAAGAGTCCCCAGAGCCAGGGCGTGACAGTCATGCACAAAGTAGATGTCCTAACTGACTTGCCAAAACTATAGTTTGTTAACAAGACATTTGTGGAGTGGTTGAAAAACAAGTTTTAATGACTCCAACCTAAGTGTATATAAACGTCCGACTTCAACTGTATATCAACTAACTATGTAAACTTCTTCCACTACCATTAACAATAATACTTTCAGCCAGCTGAGCAAGCACACAACATTTCTACTGAAACTTCCTTTTCTAGTTCATTTAGTTGTTGTTTTTTCCAGTATGGCTGTAGTAAAGTAATTAGTGTGGCTAAACAGACTGTATAAAACTGTCCTGAGGACCGACTCGACTGACCTGCCCTTGAAAGGGAGAGTACATCTCTCCATTCCTCTGAGTGGTGCTTGAACTGCAGCCACCTTGCATAAAATCTAATAAAATTGTATTTGTCACATGCTTCGTAAACAACAAGTGTAGACTAACAGTGAAATGCTTACTTACGGGCCCTTCCCAACAATGCAGAGAGGAAAAAAAGAGAAATAATAGAAAAATAATAACACAAGAAATAAGTACAAGAAATGAGTAACGATAACTTGGCTATATACACTCGCCCTGCAGTGGGTCAGCAAGCTATACTAGTCCAGCATCAGAACAAAGGCCATGACGGATTGATTGGTGTCTTTAAAGTCCAAACCACCATGATGATGCAAACGTCTATTATAGCCACGCACTGGTATGATTAACATGTGTTGAGAAGTGGTCATCGTACATCAGGACGTCATATAATAGCCCTCATGCTTTCTCGCGCCATTTTGTTGTGGTAGAGAAAGCTAGTTTGCCCTCTAAAGCTCAAAGACAAAAAGACAATGTTGCCTGATGTTGTTTTGGAAATGCAATAATGGATCCAGGAGTGCCCAGGTGTGACATGTCACTATAGTTTCCGCTGTCTCATTGTCAGACGCATTGAAGCGACTTTATGAGCCCTGCGTTCAGACTGGCTTGGTAAAAAGCAGATGTCTACCCTATGGTGTTCATGCTGCAACATTCTCAGCCTTTCAAAGACTCAAAGGATTGCAAATGAATCTTCAAAGTGCAACTCTGTGGGAACGGTAACCTTTGTAATCTGCTTTTCACTGATCAAGTAAACTGAAAATGATAGCTGTTTGCTTTGTAGATCAACGTGAGGGCTTTGTAGTCCCAAGTTTTTTTTTGTATGTACATTTTTGTTAAGATAGGCTTATTATATCATAGCTTGTGTATAAATCATCTGTGAACGCATGTTGTCAAAATATCTAAATATTTATGAATCGTTATTAATCGTAAATATGAGATTATTACCTTTGCATTCAACCTCAGAGACAGTTGCTGACATTTGTATATTAGCCTAACTATTACATAATTGTTGTATTTTGATATAATTACAGTAGCTAAATGTATTAAATCTCCTAATGGGAGACATTTTGCTAAATGTGTATTTGCCAATATGCTAAATGTGTATCGTTACAGCTGGGTGCAGCGGTGTTGAATACCAATGTCTCCCAATCTGTTTAGGCTGTCATGAAACACAAATCACACCCATTCCACATCAATTCCATCATCCCACTAAGAAAACGGTGTGTTATGTGCTCCCTGTGGAATGCAAGTAATTCAACCTTTCATCGGTTCATCAATAGGCTTAGGGTTATCTGCACTATAAAACTCAAGTTGCATTTTATGCCATTTCTTTGAAGTTCTTTGGAAGTTTCAAGGAACCTTTTAACTTGGGATCTTGTCACCAAAATCCAGTGCAGATGTTGGATAATACCTTGCTAATCTCCTTGTAAAAATTCAGTGGACCCGCGCTGGTGTTAAGTTCTACAGAGTGATGGTGTCATTCCAATCAAAATCAGGAATTCCTTGTTGTTTCCTTGGGGTCAGAGGGCATTCCTTTTGTAGATATGGGCTGGAATACTACACCAGCTTCCCAAGTGGTCATTAAATTCCATCAGGACCATTTGTTAACTCAAAATGACAGAATGACTAGGTTCCAGTTTAACAATATTTACTTCACCGTATTACCACAGTACATAGTCGCCATCACACTTAGGCTAGGTCCATCTCCAGTGAGACTACAGCGCAGGCGTACTAATAACAGAGTGATAGCACCGTAATAACAGAAATATAGGGATACGTAAAACATGAACTTAACACCTTTTACTTCAAAAAACGTACCAGGGTCGTTCCACCAATTCGGTGCCTTTTGAGAAGTGTAACGTGGTCAAAGAAAATGTTCGATTTAACCTAATTTTAACATTCTGTCATAAAGAGCACATGTTCAACTTCATTAAAAAAACCAGTTTTCCCATTCCAAGAGGTTAAATAAAAAAATTACTATAGTAAGTGCCTTTTAAGTGCCAAATAAAGTAACAGGGTTGACCGTAACAGGGTTGACGATTTCTTCTTAAATCAGCTATAAAATCCCATGTGACAAGGGGAATGGAGTGGCAATTGAAAGCAAGCTTCAGACCGGCTCAGTTTTCCACCACAAAACGCCAAAAAGAGTAGAACCAGCTCACCAGCTTTTACTCTATGATTTGACTATTAGATTTTCAATGTTTCTTTAGTTTTTAGTTTTTAAGGAATAGTTTCACCATATTAAAATGAGAGTTCAGTTCACGTGACTGGGTTGACCTTAAAATGAGGGACAGACGTGAATGAAACACTAATCACATGAAGTAAATAATAATCTTCAGAAATGACTTTGTCAAAGCAACAAAATAACTAATGCTTTACAATGATGGTGAAACTTGGGAAAATGTTGGGATTAAGTGGGTTAAAATCTTCCTAGAAGTGACACAGGGTTGATGGAGGGAAGTCAAAATGTCGAATTTTTGCACTTTAGCCAGCCTTTATTAATATAAAAAAATCTGATTTATTGAATTCTCCATGTGGTCTATATTAAATGGCACTTAATGTAATATAACAGGCTTTTAAAATTCAATATTGGTGCACAATTTCTACTTAAAATATCAAAAGGTATGCAAAATAAACTATTTTCGTGAACGACCCAACATGCTATGCCAAGCACTGAATTTCATTGCGATTGTTATTGGCAATTGTTAATGTTCGTCCAAAGAAATTGTGTAGGGTTTTTACATAAGAAAAGTCTTCAGAATCTTACCATACAATTGAACATGACTATATTCAACACAAGGTCAACGTAAACAATAGGAATCCAATGCATAATTGGCATTGAAATATAATAAATACACAAGAGCACAGCGTATTTAGCAAAGAATGCACAGTCTTTGGTGGCTGTGATAAAAATAAGAAACACCAACAATATGTACGAATATCAATACGAATAAGTATGTTGAATGTCACTATTTCTAAAACAAGCCATAGAAAGTTGGTTGCAATTTCAATTTAATCCTCCAGAAACGACAGAACAAATAATGCAACAAATATTGTGGTTAAATTCAAATATACTAATTGACAAAAAACCTTAATTTTTTGACAGAATGTTTAAAAAAGGTATAATCTTCGTAAATGATATCATCGGTAGGACTGGTGGAGTTATGTCGCACATGCAGCTAACAAAAACATATGGAAATGTCTGCTCTACCCAGAATTACAACCAAATAATTGCAGCCTTACCGCAAAAGTGGAAGAGGAAAGTTGAAGGGGGGAGAAAGTAAGGAACTTGTCTGTCGGCCTTGCATTAAAGAACATAATTGGTTAAGGAAAACTGTGATAAATAAAAAAGTATATCAGTTTCACTTAAGGACCAAAGGATTGACAGCCGTCCCATATAGATTGCAAAATAGTTGGGAAGAGATCTTTGACGTACCGATCCCATGGCATAGTGTTTATGAACTGACACGCAAAACGACACCGGATTCAAAAATTAGAATCTTTCAATTTAAATTATTATATAAAATTCTTGCTACCAATAGAATGTTATTTATATGGGGGATACAATCTTCCCAGCTCTGCAGATTTTGCTGTGAAGAGATAGAATCATTAGATCATTTGTTTTGGTTCTGTCCATTTGTAGCTTGTTTTTGGACACAGGTCCAGGAATGGCTAAAGGATTGCAATATTTACCTGGAACTAACCTTGCAGATAGCATTACTGGGTGATCTGAAAAGTCATAGTCAATCAATCAATAATATAATAATACTTTTAGCAAAAATGTTTATTTTTAATTCACAATCTGTAGAAGCAATGAGAATAGAAAGGTTCAGAACTTTTGTAAAACATCACAGTACGGTCGAAATATATATGGCAAATAGAAATCCTATATGGATGGTGTTAAGAGATAGATGGGAGGTATTGAATAGAGTTGAAGGATGGGACTAATAACAAATAACAACAAATAATAACAAAGATAGCTAATAATGTAAGCATACTGTGTCCATAATAAGTATATAGGTTGTATGTTGGGAGCTTTTGGGAAAGAGCACAGTTAGAAAGATATGGCATTTAGAAGCAAACCGGATGGACATCATGAAAATGATCGGAGAGGTTGAGAGTAGAAGAAGTTCAGGAGCAAAAAAATAAATAAATATATATATATATATATATATAGATATAGAATTATTGTAAAATTAACTCTGTCCATAAGGTGTAGATAGTAAGTATAGACCGGAAGTAGAGGCCTGGGCGTTGTTGTTCACTAATTTACTCCAAGTAGGGAAAGGATGGTGGGGTTGAAAAGTAATAAAGGGGAATATATATATATATAAAAATAAAAAAAACATGGGGGATTGGAAGTGATGCAGACAATTACATTGATAGAAGATACAATCTATCTGCAATATTAAGCTGATCCATCCCCCCCCAAAAAAATAAAATAAAAATAAATAAATAAAAAGTATGTTGAATGTGCTAAAAACCACTTCAAATGATTTTCGGAGCTGTTGAAGGTAATATAACTATTACATGTACCTGGAATATACCAAAGAAAACCCTCAATGTTCTTTAATATTAACATTTGAATAGGAACCCATTTAGTTTTGCCTTGCTCTACTCTGTCAATCAACTCAGTACTCAATACATCCATTCCCGAACTAATCTATACAGTTGAAGTCGTACATTTACATACACTTAGGTTGGAGTCATTAAAACTTGTTTTTCAACCACTCCACAAATTTCTTGTTAACAAACTATAGTTTTGGCAAGTCGGTTAGGACATCTACTTTGTGCATGACACAAGTAATTTTTCCAACAATTGTTTACAGACAGATTATTTCACTTATAATTCACTGTATCACAATTCCAGTGGGTCAGAAGTTTACATACACTAAATTGACTGTGCCTTTAAACAGCTTGGAAAATTCCAGAAAATGATGTCATGGCTTTAGAAGCTTCTGATAGGCTAATTGACATAATTTAAGTCAATTGGAGGTGTACCTGTGATGTATTTCAAGGCCTACCTTCAACCTCAGTGCCTCTTTGCTTGACATCATGGGAAAATCAAAAGAAATCAGCCAAGACCTCAGAAAAAAAATTGTAGACCTACACAAGTCTGGTTCATCCTTGGGAGCAATTTCCAAACGCTTGAAGGTACCACGTTCATCTGTACAAACAATAGTACGCAAGTACAAACACCATGGGACCACGCAGCCGTCATACCGCTCAGGAAGGAGACGCATTCTGTCTCCTAGAGATGAATGTACTTTGGTGTGAAAAGTACAAATCAATTCCAGAACAACAGCAAAGGACCTTGTGAAGACACTGGAGGAAACAGGTACAAAAGTATCTATATCCACAGTAAAACAAGTCCTATATCGACATAACCTGAAAGGCCGCTCAGCAAGGAAGAAGCCACTGCTCCAAAACCGCCATAAAAAAGACAGACTACGGTTTGCAACTGCACATGGGGACAAAGATTGTACTTTTTGAAATGTCCTCTGGTCTAATGAAACAAAAATAGAACTGTTCGGCCATAATGACCATTGTTATGTTTGGAGGAAAAAGGGGGCAGCTTGCAAGCCGAAGAACACCATCCCAACCGTGAAGCACGGGGGTGGCAGCATCATGCTGTGGGGGTGCTTTGCTGCAGGAGGGACTGGTGCACTTCACAAAATAGATGGCATCATGAGGAAGGAAAATTATGTAGATATTTTGAAGCAACATCTCAAGACATCAGTCAGGAAGTTAAAGCTTGGTCGCAAATGGGTCTTCCAAATGGACAATGACCCCAAGCATACTTCCAAAGTTGTGGCAAAATGGCTTAAGGACAACAAAGTCAAGGTATTGGAGTGGGCATCACAAAGCCCTGACCTCAATCCTATAGAAAATTTGTGGGCAGAACTGAAAAAGCGTGTGCAAGCAAGGAGGCCTACAAACCTGACTCAGTTACACCAGCTATGTCAGGAGGAATGGGCCAAAATTCACACGACGTATTGTGGGAAGCTTGTGGAAGGCTACCCGAAACGTTTGACCCAAGTTAAACAATTTAAAGGCAATGCTACCAAATACTAATTGAGTGTATGTAAACTTCTGACCCACTGGGAATGTGATGAAATAAATAAAAGCTGAAATACAGTGGGGAAGAAAAGTATTTAGTCAGCCACCAATTGTGCAAGTTCTCCCACTTAAAAAGATGAGAGAGGCCTGTAATTTCCATCATAGGTACACGTCAACTATGACAGACAAAATGAGAAAAAATTTCCGGAAAATCACATTGTAGGACTTTTAATGAATTTATTTGCAAATTATGGTGGAAAATAAGTATTTGGTCAATAACAAAAGTTTCTCAATACTTTGTTATATACCCTTTGTTGGCAATGACACAGGTCAAACGTTTTCTGTAAGTCTTCACAAGGTTTTCACACACTGTTGCTGGTATTTTGGCCCATTCCTCCATGCAGATCTCCTCTAGAGCAACGATGTTTTGGGGCTGTCGCTGGGCAACACAGACTTTCAACTCCCTCCAAAGATTTTCTATGGGGTTGAGATCTGGAGACTGGCTAGGCCACTCCAGGACCTTGAAATGCTTCTTACGAAGCCACTCCTTCGTTGCCCGGGCGGTGTGTTTGGGATCATTGTCATGCTGAAAGACCCAGCCACGTTTCATCTTCAATGCCCTTGCTGATGGAAGGAGGTTTTCACTCAAAATCTCACGATACATGGCCCCATTCATTCTTTCCTTTACACGGATCAGTCATCCTGGTCCCTTTGCAGAAAAACATCCCCAAAGCATGATGTTTCCACCCCCATGCTTCACAGTAGGTATGGTGTTCTTTGGATGCAACTCAGCATTCTTTGTCCTCCAAACACGACGAGTTGAGTTTTTACCAAAAAGTTATATTTTGGTTTCATCTGACCATATGACATTCTCCCAATCCTCTTCTGGATCATCCAAATGCACTCTAGCAAACTTCAGACGGGCCTGGACATGTACTGGCTTAAGCAGGGGGACACGTCTGTCACTGCAGGATTTGAGTCCCTGGCGGCGTAGTGTGTTACTGATGGTAGGCTTTGTTACTTTGGTCCCAGCTCTCTGCAGGTCATTCACTAGGTCCCCCCCATGTGGTTCTGGGATTTTTGCTCACCGTTCTTGTGATCATTTTGACCCCACGGGGTGAGATCTTGCATGGAGGCCCAGATCGAGGGAGATTATCAGTGGTCTTGTATGTCTTCCATTTCCTAATAATTGCTCCCACAGTTGATTTGTTCAAACCAAGCTGCTTACCTATTGCAGATTCAGTCTTCCCAGCCTGGTGCAGGTCTACAATTTTGTTTCTGGTGTCCTTTGACAGCTCTTTGGTCTTGGCCATAGTGGAGTTTGGAGTGTGACTGTTTGAGGTTGTGGACAGGTGTCTTTTATACTGATAACAAGTTCAAACAGGTGCCATTAATACAGGTAACGAGTGGAGGACAGAGGAGCCTCTTAAAGAAGAAGTTACAGGTCTGTGAGAGCCAGAAATCTTGCTTGTTTGTAGGTGACCAAATACTTATTTTCCACCATAATTTGCAAATCAATTCATAAAAAATCCTATAATGTGATTTTCTGGATTTTTTTTCCTCAATTTGTCTGTCATAGTTGACGTGTACCTATGATGAAAATTACAGGCCTCTCTCATCTTTTTAAGTGGGAGAACTTGCACAATTGGTGGCTGACTAAATAATGTTTTCCCCCACTGTAAATAATTCTCTCTACTATTATTCTGACATTTCACATTCTTAAAATAAAGTGGTGATCCTAACTGACCTAAGACAGGGAATTTTTACTAGGATTAAATGTCAGGAATTGTGAAAAACTGAGTTTAAATGTATTTGGCTAAGGTGTATGTAAACTTCCGACTTCAGCTGTACATCTCCAAAGTCCAGTCTTTCAGTCCCTCATCTCTTTCCTCTATCAATCAAGCTTCTAGATGGTCACTCACTCTATCAGTGGCTAACACAGTCTGTCCATTTTCAATTAGGCCTGTTCAACACATTGAGAACAGCCATTAGCCTATGGATCTTTGTGCTTACAGTTGCTCAGTGACCTTTAGTGACCTTGGGAAGGGCAGTTCTAGAATCAGGTCGGGCCCCACTCAGAGAGAGCTCATCAGGGTGTGTGTTCATTCAGCTGCTCTCCTGTTGTCTATCCCTGTTGAGAAGACTGACTAATAATAAACACGGGCTGTCTAGACAGGTACACATGGCTCACTGTGGGATCCATCATGGCTGCCACTGCTGTGCCACACGGGTGGCAGCGTCACTCTTTAGTTTTTCTTCAAACGTTTTTTTCTTTGGCATTTTTTATGATTATACAGATAACAGACAGAACAGGTAGAGGGCAGAACACACACGGATCCCCTACCAAATCAAATCAAATCCACCCCAACCCCCCCATGCTCTAGCAGAGCCCCACCCCAAAACCAGACTTAAAGCAGGCATGATATACAGTACAATGATTAAAATAAACAAAAAGTTAAAAAGAGTTAAAATAATGATACAAATTCTAATTTGGGTTCATGGAGTTGTGAAATTAGCTGGGTCCATGTCTTCTACAAAGAATAGGAAAGGTTGCCAGATATGATAAAATGTAATTGCAGATCCCCTAACGGAGTAGCGTATTTTCTCTATCTTGAGATGTTGCATAACTTCCTTTATCCAATGGTTAAAAGTAGGAGGAAACCGATCCTTCCACTTAAATAGTATAAGACGTCTAGCTAGAAGAGTAGTAAATGCCAGCATGTTGCCCATAGAGCTGTTTAGAGGGGCCTCCTGTGGTGCCACTCCCAATAATGCAATAAAGGCAGAAGGTTCTATAGGTCTCTCCAGTATCTTAGAAAAAGTTTCAAAAATGGATATCCAGAAATCTGTCCATTTTGGGCATGTCCAACACAAGTGTAATAAAGTTGTAGAAGCCTGCTTACATCAGTCACAAGTGGCATCTATTTCTGGTCTAATCTTGGATAATTATGCCTTTGACCAATGCAGCCGATGAACTATTTTAAGTTGAATTACAGCATTTCTTAGACATATAGATGAAGAATGTATTCTCTGAAGCATACTCTGCCAAGTTTCGTCTGAAAGTTGTTCACCTAAATCCTCTTCCCATTGGTTCTTAAGAGAGTTCAGTTCCAGATTGTGCGAGTTTAATAACGTATAGATTAAGCTTATGCCCCCTTTTGAGATAAGGGTTCACTTTAAAAATAGAATCTAGAAGGGAGGTAGGTGGGCGTGATGGGAAATGACTAGAGTTTGAAGATACAAAACTACGCAATTGCAGGTATCTAAAGAAATGGGATATAGGAATATTGAACTTTTGTACTAACTGTTAAAAAGATGCAAAATCCATATCAATGTACAAGTTATTCAGTGAGGAGATCCCTTTTCCAGACCGGATATGAAAAGCCCGGTCTAATAATGATGGAGAGAATGTATGGTTCTTTAATAATGGGGCAGAAGTTGAAAATTCACTGAGACCAAACAATCGCCTGAACTGTTTCCAGATTTTTTTTGAATGTTTCACAATAGGGTTTTTAGTGTATTTGGAAACTGTCATCCAATATAGAATGATTCTTATATTAGCTGCCCAGTAATAATATTGAAAGTTTGGAAGTGCTAGACCACCCTTGGGACGAGTTCTCTGCAATACGCTCTTATGTATCCGAGATAAAAGCAGATATCAGTTTATCTATGGAGATAAAAAATGATTTTGTCAGAAAGATAGGAATACATTGAAATAAGTATTAAAAAGTTGGTAATAGATTCATAAAATAAGTTTGCATGGCAGAAGGATTAATAGGCATCAATTCACATTTTTGTATATTAACCTTATACCCGGATATTTTACCAAATGTCTTTAGTAGAACCAGGATCTCTGGAAGACCAGTTAAAGGGTCAGGCATATATAATAGCATGTCATCCACATAGAGTGAAACGTTATGCTCTACCCCCCTCTTTGAATACCTTTGATAGTGGTATTATTACGTATTGCTATGGCTAAAGGCTCAATTGCAATGGCAAACAGCTGAGGGGATAGAGGACAACCCTGTCTTGTCCCACATATTTGTGCGCACTGCAGCCATAGGGGAGGAGTAAAGGACTTTGATCCAGGACATAAAATTGGGACCGAATCCAAATTGTTTGAGTATAAAATAGATAATCCCACTCCACCCGATCAAACGCCTTCTCAGCATCAAGTGATAACAATATCTCTGGAGTGTCAGATGAAGAGGGTTTATAAAGTATATTATAAAGACGTCTGATGTTTGGGAAAAAATTAAACTAGCTTGATATGTAGAGATAATGGAGGTAAGGACTGACTCAAAACGGCAGGCAATCATCTTAGAAAGTATCTTTACATCGCAATTCAGTAAAGAAATTGGCATATATGAACCACACTCAATAGTATTTTTTTCCTTTTTCAGAATAAGTGAAATACATGCTTGTCTCATTGTTGAGGGTAAAGAGTTTGAGGTGAATGATTCCTCAAATACGGAAAGCAAGAGAGGAGAGAGTTGATCGGATAATTTTTTAAAGAATTAGCTCGGAAATCCGTCGGGTACAGGGGATTTACCACACTGCATAGATTTAATTGCCAACACAATCTCTTCTACAGAGAACTGTTCTTCTAATTCAGCAGCTATCTCAGGTTCAACTGTAGGAATATCTAAATTCTCAAAGAAGGTGTTGAGTAAGTTAGCATTACCAGCAGATTCTGAAGTGTATAATTGTGAGTAAAAGTTATAAAAGCATGAAATGACCTTTAAATGATCAATTTGTTATCCAGGTATGTCTTTACTAATTAAAATGGCTGCTCCTCTAGTTGTAGAATGACACTGGAATGTTATGATTGACCGATGCACCCTAATTTTAAACGAGAGTGGTCGAAAGTGCAGAGATGTGTCTCCTGAAGGAAGGCGATATCTACTGGAAAGCGATATCTACTTTAAGGTGATTTAAATTAGAAAAATAATTTTACGTTTCACTGAGTGATTTAAAGATTTAACATTCCAGCTAGCAAAAGTGACCGAGCAACCAGCGGTCACTCTCGTGATATTAGGCCTAGCCATGTAAAGTCAGGTGGGAAAAGGATAGATGCCAGATTACAATAACAACTGATCCATTAATTTCCCCCAAAAAAATAGCAAATAAAAAACCCAAAAGTTGAAGAAGAATAAAAAACATAAACGAACAATACTCTGAAGTCTGGTATGAAAAAGAAAACCCACCCTGGTCACCTAATAGAACAAGGTAACCGCTAATCCCCACGCAGCGATATCCACACATAATGTGCTTGTTGTGGGGAACACTAAACCTAACGAGTAGAGAGCCCTGCTGAAATAGTGAAGGATTTAAAACAAGTGCATAATAAATAATTAATAAATACTTATTTAAAACCTAAAACTAGGCTGTTTTAAAAGAAACTATAAAACATTTTATAAATCACATCTTACAGCAATACCACTAATTAGCCCCGTGTAGCTCAGTTGGTAGAGCATGGCGCTTGCAACGCCAGGGTTGTGGGTTCGTTTCCCACGGGGGGCCAGTATGAAAAATGTATGCACTCACTAACTGTAAGTCGCTCTGGATAAGAGCGTCTGCTAAATGACTAAAATGTAAATGTTAGCAGCAATGTCTTTAAAGAAATAACGTAACCTAATAATAGAACTGTGCTTCATCTACCCTGGATACGGGTACCATCGATAAATAGAAATGAGCAGCTTCATGGTAATAAAAAAAAAGGAAAAAAAAAAAAGGAGAATTGACTCACCAGAACTAAGGCACTAACGTTACCTAATAATAACAATATCATCTGATACCACTGGCAACGCTATAAAGTATCTACAAAAGAGAGACTGAATCTGCAGTGGTAGACACATTCGTCCATTACCCTAATCACCAAATAGGTCCGATCTCGGTAGAATGTTGGTCCGTCCACGGAGCAGACTCTTGACATCGTTAAAAGCGGCACGGTCATGAGCAACGCTGGTGGCATAGTCTGGGAAAATAGTGATGGGTGCTTCGTTGCATCGAAGTGGGCCAAATTCTCTGGCACACCGAAGAACATCAATGCAATCCTGATAGTAGTGTAGTTTAGCCACAATGACGCAAGGTTTTCCGCCAGGCTTTCTTGCTTGAGAGCCCCGATGTGAGCAGTCTACAAGGACGTCTTTATCCAATTTGAGGGCTTCCTTCAATAACTTTGAGACCGATGAGATTAAGTAGAACTTGAGCCTGGGTCCTCAGCTACCCCCATTATCCTGATATTGGATATTCACATGGCTTGCGAAAGTATTCACCCCCCTTGGCATTTTTCCTATTTTGTTGCCTTACAACCTGGAATTAAAATGCATTTTTGGGGGGTTTGTATCATTTGATTTACACAACATACCTACCACTTTGAAGATGCAACATATTTTTTATTGTAAAACAAACAAGAAATAAAACAAAAAAACTGAAAACTTGAGCGTGCATAACTATTCACCCCACCAAAGTCAATACTTTGTAGAGCCACCTTTTTCAGCAATTACAGCTGCAAGTCTCTTGGGGGTATGTTTCTATAAGCTTGGCACATCTAGCCACTGGGATTTTTGCCCATTCTTCAAGGCAAAACTGCTCCAGCTCCTTCAAGTTGGATGGGTTCCGCTGGTGTACAGCAATCTTTAAGTCATACCACAGATTCTCAATTGGATTGAGGTCTGGGCTTTGTCTAGGACATTCCAAGACATTTAAATGTTTCCCCTTAAACCACTCAAGTGTTGCTTTAGCAGTATGCTTAGGGTCATTGTCCTGCTGGAAGGTGAACCTCCGTCCCAGTCACAAATCTCTGGAAGACTGAAACAGGTTTCCCTCAAGAATTTCCCTGTATTTAGCGCCATCCATCATTCCTTCAATTCTGACCAGTTTCCCAGTCCCTGCCGATGAAAAACCTCCCCACAGCATGATGCTGCCACCACCATGCTTCACTGTGGGGATTGTGTTCTCGGGGTGATGAGGTGTTGGGTTTGCGCCAGACATTTTCCTTGATGGCCAAAAAGCTCAATTTTAGTCTCGTCTGACCAGAGTACCTTCTTCCATATGTTTGGGGAGTCTCCCACATGCCTTTTGGCCAACAACAAACGTGTTTGTTTATTTTTTTCTTTAAGCAATGGCTTTTTTCTGGCCACTCTTCTGCAAAGCCCAGCTCTGTTGAGTGTACGGCTTAAAGTGGTCCTATGGACAGATACTCCAATCTCCGCTGTGGAGCTTTACAGCTCCTTCAGGGTTATCTTTGATCTCTTTGTTGCCTCTCTGATTAATGTCCTTCTTGCCTGGTCCGTGAGTTTTGGTGGGCGGCCCTCTCTTGGCAGATTTGTTGTGGTGCCATATTCGTTTCAATTTTTTTATAATGGATTTGATATTTTTTTATAACCCAACCCACAACTTTGTCCCTGACCTGTTTGGAGCACTCCTTGGTCTTCATGGTGCCGCTTGCTTGGTGGTGCCCCTTGCTTAGTGGTGTTGCAGACTCTGGGGCCTTTCAGAACAGGTGTATATATACGGAGATCATGTGACACTTAGATTGCACACAGGTGGACTTTATTTAACTAATTATGTGACTTCTGAAGGTAATTGGTTGCACCAGATCTTATTTAGGGGCTTCATAGCAAAGGGGGTGAATACATATGCACGCACCACTTTTCCATTATTAATGTTTTCGAAATTTTTGAAACAAGTACTTTTTTTCATTTCACTTCACCAATTTGGACAATTTTGTGTATGTCCATTACATGAAATCCAAATAAAAATCAATTTAAATTACAGGTTGTAATGCAACAAAATAGGAAAAACGCCAAGGGGGATGAATACTTTTGCAAGGCACTTTAAGCTTCTTAACAGTGGTTTGTAGCGTAGTCGTGTCGTCTGAGCATGTTGACAAGCCTTGTTCCATGTCGGAGACAGTTTTCTTAACTGTATCCAGTTCAGTACGAACCATTAATACAAATAAAGTCCTCACTGAGCGCCTCCTTGAGTTCCGACTTGAGTATAGATGAAATGTCCGCTCTGAGGGCAGAAAGAATTTCGGCCTTCAAATCCTCGAGGGGAGGATCCACTGCTCCCACTTGTTTAAGAACTCAAGCTCCTCGTCTTGGGCCTAGTGTTTTCTCTTTTGTCAGTGACTCCGCTAAACGTAAACTTGCAGGTTATGTGCCATTTAATCAAATCAAATCAAATCAAATTTTATTGGTCACATGCGCCGAATACAACAGGTGCAGACATTACAGTGAAATGCTTACTTACAGCCCTTAACCAACAGTGCATTTATTTTAAACAAAAAAGTAAGAATAAAACAACAACAAAAAAGTGTTGAGAAAAAAAGAGCAGAAGTAAAAATAAAGTGACAGTAGGGAGGCTATATATACAATAGAATAAAGTGACAGTAGGGAGGCTATATATACAGGGGGGTACCGTTGCATAGTCAATGTGCGGGGCACCGGCTAGTTGAGGTAGTTGAGGTAATATGTACATGTGGGTAGAGTTAAAGTGACTATGCATAAATACTTAACAGAGTAGCAGCAGCGTAAAAAGTATGGGGTGGGGGCAGTGCAAATAGTCCGGGTAGCCATGATTAGCTGTTCAGGAGTCTTATGGCTTGGGGGTAGAAGCTGTTGAGAAGTCTTTTGGACCTAGACTTGGCACTCCGGTACCGCTTGCCGTGCGGTAGCAGAGAGAACAGTCTATGACTAGGGTGACTGGAGTCTTTGACAATTTTGAGGGCCTTCCTCTGACACCGCCTGGTATAGAGGTCCTGGATGGCAGGGAGCTTTGCCCCTGTGATGTACTGGGCCGTACGCACTACCCTCTGTAGTGCCTTGCGGTCAGAGGCCAAGCAGTTGCCATACCAGGCGGTGATGCAACCAGTCAGGATGCTCTCGATGGTGCAGCTGTAGAATTTTTTGAGGATCTGAGGACCCATGCCAAATCTTTTTAGTCTCCTGAGGGGGAATAGGCTTTGTCGTGCCCTCTTCACGACTGTCTTGGTGTGTTTGGACCATGATAGTTCGTTGGTGATGTGGACACCAAGGAACTTGAAGCTCTCAACCTGTTCCACTACAGCCCCGTCGATGAGAATGGGGGCGTGCTCAGTCCTCTTTTTTTTTCCTGTAGTCCACAATCATCTCCTTTGTCTTGGTCACGTTGAGGGAGAGGTTGTTGTCCTGGCACCACACGGCCAGATCTCTGACCTCCTCCCTATAGGCTGTCTCATCGTTGTCGGTGATCAGGCCTACCACTGTTGTGTCGTCGGCAAACTTAATGATGGTGTTGGAGTCGTGCCTGGCCATGCAGTCATGGGTGAACAGAGAGTACAGGAGGGGGACTGAGCACGCACCCTGAGGGGCCCCCGTGTTGAGGATCAGTGTGGCAGATGTGTTGTTACCTACCCTTACCACCTGGGGGCGGCCCGTCAGGAAGTCCAGGATCCAGTTGCAGAGGGAGGTGTTTAGTCCCAGGATCCTTAGCTTAGTGATGAGCTTTGAGGGCACTATGGTGTTGAATGCTGAGCTGTAGTCAATGAATAGCATTCTCACGTAGGTGTTCCTCTTGTCCAGGTGGGAAAGGGCAGTGTGGAGTGCGATAGAGATTGCATCATCTGTGGATCTGTTGGGGCGGTATGCAAATTGGAGTGGGTCTAGGGTTTCTGGGATTATGCTGTTGATGTGAGCCATGACCAGTCTTTCAAAGCACTTCATGGCTACAGACGTCAGTGCCACGGGTCGGTAGTCATTTAGGCAGGTTATCTTAGAGTTCTTGGGCACGGGGACTATGGTGGTCTGCTTGAAACATGTTGGTATTACAGACTCAGTCAGGGACATGTTGAAAATGTCAGTGAAGACACTTGCCAGTTGGTCAGCACATGCTCGGAGTACACGTCCTGGTAATCCGTCTGGCCCTGCGGCCTTGTGAATGTTGACCTGCTTAAAAGTCTTACTCACATCGGCTACGGAGAGCGTGATCACATAGTCGTCCGGAACAGCTGGTGCTCTCATGCATGCTTCAGTGTTGCTTGCCTCGAAGCGAGCATAGAAGTGGTTTAGCTCGTCTGGTATTAGTATTAAAACAAAAATAAAAGTTGAACAAAGTAAAGCATGTCATTCAAAGGCTGTGTTTCCTGGTTCTTTTTGGGTCAAAGGGCAAAGAAAGTATTAAATAAGCTCGGAAAAATGTGACCTACTCCATAGCTTGCTCACTAGCGCCCCGCAGAGTTGCTCTTTTTATAGGTGTCTCTGGAAAAACTTCCTCCAACCAAACACACTCCTACCAGGCCATGCCTAGGTGGTCACTGACTCACTGCAGTCAAGATCTGTATCCCATTCTGTTAGCCATCGCCAACTTCAAAGTTTCAAAAGATTACAAGTTTATTCGCCACGTGCACAGGATACAACAGGTGTAAAACAGTATATTGAAATTCTTACCTTGAGAGCTCTTTCCAATAATGCAGTGATAATAATAATAATATACATAATAATAGAAAATAGAAGAAAAAATATAAGTAAGAGTAAAAAACACACAAGAACTACAGTAGGGCTGTCCATGACCCCCAAAAATATTGGTAGACCGAGAGTAGTCTTTTCTTTCGACCAATCGAAAAATGTTAATGTATATATTTCCATATATAGACACACCATATGAGTTTTAATAAAATCATCTATAAGTACTAAGCATGTCTGATGCTTTAAGTGCACTGTTTGATTAAATAATTAATACCCGCAAATGACTCGAGAGAGCCAGAGATCAAGTGGCTGAATCTCACCGGAGAAATCATCAGAGCGAGGGAAACAGCGCCCCTCTGTCTCAGTATTTGTAGCCCATGTATCTGATGCTGTCTGGACCAAAAGAGTATAACATGTTGCCGCTGTAGCATTTGATTGATTGATGCCAGCAAGCATTTGGCCTCCCTTGATAAAAACAAATATAAAAATTATTAGCCAATTAGCTGAGCTCAACTGTGGGTTGTCCTGGTGCAGCAAAACACACCTCAAGGGAGGTCATTTTGGATTTGGCTTCACACTAATCAAATCCCATCCTAAGCAAAACGTTATAATTCGGTCTGCTTGTGTTGATGTCCTGCAGTAGCTAGCTTGCTAAATCGTCCCTTTCCTAAGCGATGGATGGAGATGTGGATTTGGACTTGTGGTTTTAACTTAATTCTCTGTACAGGCCAATGATTATTACACCAATTCTGATTTAACCATGAATTCATATTCACCTGCCCACCCGACTAGAATCACTACTCTCGACGGGTCTGACCTAGAGTATGTGGACAACTACAAATACCTAGGTGTCTGGTTAGACTGTAAACTCTCCTTCCAGACTCACATTAAGCTCCCTCACGACGCCAGGACAGCGGAGTCACTCACCACCTTCCGGAGACATTTGAAACCCCACCTCTTTAAGGAATACCTGGGATAGGATAAAGTAAAAAAAAAAACATTGTAAAGTGGTTATCCCACTGGCTATAAGGTGAATGCACCTATTTGTAAGTCGCTCTGGATAAGAGCGTCTGCTAAATGACGTAAATGTAAATGTAAATGTAAGAATCTCCAATCCAAAGTTAAATCTAGAATCTGCTTCTTATTTCGCAACAAAGCCTCCTTCACTCATGCTGCCAAACATGCCCTCGTAAAACTGACTATTCTACCGATCCTTGACTTCGGCAATGTAATTTACAAAATAGCCTCCAACACTCTACTCAGCAAATTGGATGTAGTCTATCACAGTGCCATCCGTTTTGTCACCAAAGCCCCATATACTACCCACCACTGTGACCTGTGCACTCTTGTTGGCTGGTCCTCACTACATATTCGTCGCCAAACCCACTGGTTCCAGGCCATCTATAAATCACTGCTAGGCAAATCCCTGCCTTATCTTAGCTCATTGGTCACCATAGCAACACCCACCCGTAGTATGCGCTCCAGCAGGTGTATCTCACTGGTCATCCCCAAAGCCAACACCTCCTTTGGCCGCCATTCCTTCCAGTTCTCTGCTGCCAATGACTGGAACGAATTGCAAAAATCTCTGAAGCTGGAGACTCTTATCTCCCTCACTAACTTTAAGCATCAGTTGTCAGAGCACCTTACCGATCACTGCACCTGTACACAGCCCATCTGAAATTAGCCCACCCAACTACCTCATCCCCATATTGTTATTTATTTTGCTCATTTGCACCCCAGTATCTCCCAGTTGGCGTTCAACTAGTCTACAAGTTGGGTGAGTCAACTTGTTTCCTATATATTTTTTTAAAACTTGCATACGCACACACACACAGACAGACAGAAATCAGTACCATGGACAGCCACATGATATTTAGCAACATTGATTGGACTAAATAGTTTTTAGTATCTTTAAGTTTGCTTTCAGTGTATTAAACTAAGCATATATAGCCTTGTTGATTTGATGATGTTTAAATGTTTAAGTTGAAATGGTGCTGGAATAGCGGAGGCAGTGCTCCTGTTGTCTTTGTGCTGACTTGGGGTAACTCTGTGGTTCTAAATAAGTAGTTGTTTAGTAAACTGTAGAAAACATTAACTTGCTTGACCATGCTGCAGATCATATAACTGTTTGTTAAGTGCAATGTTTGCTTTGTGGACTTCACTGGACAGATGTTGCTCTCTGGTTTTGTGATGAAACAAACGTATGTGTAGTTGAATTTATTCCGCCACTGTGTGACTGTTGTCTTCTTGTTGTCATGGCCTTATTGTATATCACGGTGGCGTATGAACGAATGGGTTATAGGAGTGCCAATTTATCTTACCATTTCATATGCACATTTAATTTATAATAGTCTTTGTATCTCAAAATAATTGTCATATGGTTAATTTAAATTCTATCTAAATGAAAATGTTACAAATCTAAAAGTATCCTAACTTCTATTGCGAACTATGTGAAAATAGCCTACAGAAAGCCAACAAATAAAAACATTGCAGCCTGCAAGTAGAAAATATCCTGATTAAAATAAATATCCTAGAAATGTACATTTTAGTCATTTAGCAGACGCTCTTTTCCAGAGCAACTATTTCATCGTACTGGTCCCCCATGGGAATCGTACCCACATCCCTGGCGTTGCAAGTGCCATGCTCTACCAACTGCGCCACATTGGCTACGCATGGCCTGTCTGCAACGAACTTCCAACATTGTATCAACTATCAACTTGCGCTAGCAAACTTGTAACATTGTATAAAATATTCTGGGCCCTCAGAGTTTCTCGCGCCAGTGAGCTTGGGACAGACATAGCTGTAGGCTATTTGTGCAAGGGATAAGAAGTAATCAGGTATTTTATCATGTTTTCACTGGATCAGAGCATTACATTTTTCCCTTTCATGCCAAGTGGTTATCTAAAGGGAGTGAGCTGGAAATATTTTTCAAAGGACCAATTGTCATTTCAATGGATTCTAAAAAGACTTCATTTACTTGCTGTTTGAGGTGAAGAAAAAAATACTTTGAGAAGTTCCACAGCTCATTACTGGTGGTGAGTTAAGACAATCGGAAATACTATCAGATCCCCAAATGGGCACATTTATAGGCCTACATTTGAGTGCAGGCCAGGTAGACTAGTTCTATATGCATAATCAGGTACGCTTCCTTACTCTACATTGACAGAAGCACTCCAAACAAAAGACAATGAATAAATTGACAAAACTCGTAAATGAGAAACAAGTTGGTTTATTTCAATCCATTTACGAGTTTTGTCAATTTATTCATTGCCTTTTGTTTGGAGCACTTCTGTCAATGTTGAGTTTGTGAGCTCTGCAAACATCGTGTCCACTCCGACAATGAGAATGGTAAACGACTGTAATAATAATATATTGAATGCATTAACAGAAATTACAGTAACCAAACGAAATTATGGGAATTAACGGTAAATGTAGGCTACTACTCGTGATATATGTAATGGGGAATTGATAGACACTAACAATCAAAACAATTCACACAATTAAGTTATGAAACAATGAATGCGAACGAAATGGCAGGAGAGAGTGCATTCTGGAGAGAGACATGCCTTGTGCATCTTAGCCACACCCTTCTTCTTGGACCGTGGCATCCCCGTGGCCTGCTCAATGGATTAGTCCACTGAGAGAGGCGTGAATCAGACAGGTGTCTTGTGTGCCATGAAATAAATACATCTATTTGCCACTGCTCCACTAAAAAAACTTGGTCGACCAACAGCCTATCGACCAAACAATCGACCAGTGGACTAAATGGGGTCAGCCCTAAATGAGAGTTAAACTTACTTATTTGCATGGTCATTGATGTCATTGATGAGGTGTCTGTGGAAAAACTATAGTTTCTTTAAATTTTTGGCTGGCTTCTGGTGTGTCTTAGTCAGTGGAGGCTGCTGAGGGCAAGACTGATCATAATAATGGCTGATACCACTCCATTGACTCCATTCCTCCGTCCTCCCCTCAGCAGCCTCCACTGGTCTTAGTGTCTTAGCCAGTGAATTAATATGCATTAAGACTAAGCACTCAGGTGTGGAGAACAGCTGTCAGAGACTGCGGAGAGTAGCACTCAGAAAGTGGGCTCTGAGTGATGAGGGAAGCTAGCAGACACACATAGACTTCCAGTCATTGCACTGGTTAGCATTCGCTTGCGAAACTACCTCTTAACTTCCTTCATACTGGACACAGAGACATAAATGGCCTCATTGCCAAAATACCGAAGTTTCCCTTTAAGTCAGCCCTTATTCAGTGTGCACCGACTGTCATGATGCACCCGCCACACGTTTCGTCACACAGAGAATGCCACAGCCTTGCGAAGGTGGAGAAGCGACACCCGTCTTATCTACAGTACAATACTGTACTTTGACCCCTAGGTTATGATTGCTTCTCTTGGTGCGTATAGTGATGTATTGTAGTGGATGTCCATAGTCTTGCACACTTTCACTATTTCATTCACGATGATTCCAGGATTTGAAGGTTGTTTCTTTTAACGGTTCTCCATGAAGGCTTTATTCACGATCGCACTGTAGAGCTTAAAGGATTCATGCTTAGATAAGTGAAAGAGTGGATAATGGAAATGACGCCAGGGGAAAGTGTGAATCCTGCAATGAGAAAAGCATATAGCCGACATTACCTGCTGTGTCTTTTCCTGTCACAATACGCACGCACGCATACACACACACACACACACACACACACACACACACACACACACACACACACACACACACACACACACACACACACACACACACATCTGGAGGACGTATTGACACCCCAGCCTCAGGCTCATGCCATGTTTCTGGTCTTAGTGTTCCCCTGCGGAGAGCCATCAGTGAGCGCAGGCAGACATTTTGGTCACTAGGACACCTAAAGGACAAACAGTGGCCAGGTGCCAGTGAGTCTGCGAGGCGCCTGACTCATCTTCTCCCCCTCTGACAGACGCAGAGGGTGGCATGGCGCTCATACACACACACGTACACACACACACACACACACACACCACAGCCTCGCAGCCCCGCTCAGCTATGTGCTGCCCCCAGAGCGCCACCACTAAATATTATGGAGGGTTGCTTGGAAAAGGCCAGCATGTCCTTCCTCTGAATTACTGGGGAGCATTAAAATAGGAACTGTGATACACGGCATTAAAATCCAGACTCCCATAGGCGTGAAAATCGAAACCGCTCCCCCGGTCTGGATTTATCATTGCCCCATCGCTGAGATTCTACTGGCCCCGTAAGGAGATGTACAGCACCCAGAGGGCCCTGGCCTATCAGTCCCCCTGTCAATCCCCTGGGCGCTGCATGATCAAAGGCCCATCCTCTGCCTAATAAAGCCGTCAGGGAAAGAAAATCCAGAGATGTCTGTTCATCAACACTCCTGTCAGCAGATAAATAAATAAGAATCCAAAGGGAAGGAAGAAGGCCTAAAATTCAGTGTACACGGGGCGAGCCTCTATGGAATCTGCCAGGCCTGTTCCACATTATTACAGGGGCCAGTAAAGCTTAGTGAAAGATGGAGGAGAGGGAGGCCACTGGACAGGTTGTGTGTGATGTATGACTGGACATCATAAGAGGCCTGTGCATCCGAGGAGGAGTGGCTGAATCTTCAGCACCGATCTGTCTATCTGTCACACACTCCTCATGAAACGCTTGTTAAACGCCCCATTCCCCATTCCCACACCAGACTTACAATTTCCTATCCTCTGCCAGATTTGCTTTACTGGACCCCTCTCTTCCTCTCCTCCTTCTGGATATCTCAGATGAATCACAGGCTTTTTCTTTACCCGACGTGAGGAGCACCAGCAGACAGTCCCATGTATCTCCTAACAGGACTTCCTGTATGAATGCCTCTGTCTGCTCGCCCTTCCTCCTCCAGCCATATCTCATTTCAGCCCTTAAATAATGGCGGAGGATAGTTTCTCTTGGGAGACGCAAACAAATCGTCCATATCTCCCGTGTTTCATGTGCACGTTTGATTTATCAGCCAGAAGTTTCTCCCTCGGGAACTAATGGATGCTTCTGGGGCTGCATACCAAATGGCACTCTATTCCCTGCATAGTGCACTACTTTCGACCAAGGCACTATACTTTATGAAGCTGCTTAAGGAATCCACGCTAGTATGCTAGTGTTGGGGTTGGAGTCTGTAGGTCATTTACTATATCTCCTGAGACCCGGCAAAAAAATGTTTTAGGATGATAATTTTTTTTGCATCACATAATATTATTATTATTAGATATATTTTTTAATGTTTTATTGTATGTGCACTGAAGTGGCCATTAGGACTCGGTTGATATTAAATATGAAACATTTGACATTACAGTAAATGGGGACAGTAGGTAAAAAACATAGTTAGTGCATCCTGATGTCCACTACAGAGGACATTTATTAACAAGCTCTTATTTAATGTGAAATAATTATTACACTGCTCTGAAAACTCACCAAACTATTCCTGAGATACACTATATATACAAAAGTATGTGGACACCCATTCAAATGAGTGGATTTGTCTATTTCAGCCACACCCGTTGCTGACAGGTGTATAAAATCAAGCACACAGCAATGCAATCTCCATAGAGAAACATTGGCAGTAGAATGGCCTTACTCAAGAGCTCAGTGACTTTGAACATGGCACCGTCATAGGATGCCATCTTTCCAACAAGTGATTTCTGCCCTGCTAGAACTGCCCCGGTCAACTGTAAGTGCTGTTATTGTGAAGTGGAAACGTCTAGGTGCAACAACGGCTCAGCCACGAAGTGGTAGGCCACACAAGCTCACAGAACGGGACCGCCGAGTGCTGAAGCGCTTAGCCTGTAAAAATCGTCTGTCCTCGGTTGCAACACTCACTACCGAGTTCCAAACTGCCTATGGAAGCAACGTCAGCACAATAACTGTTCATTGGGAGCTTAATGAAATGGGTTTCCATGGCCTAAGATCACCATGCGTAATGCCAAGCATCAGCTGGAGTGGTGTAAAGCTCACCGCCATTGGACTCTGGAGCAGTGGAAACGCGTTCTCTGGAGTGATGAATCACGCTTCACCATCTGGCAGTCCGAAGGACAAATCTGGGTTTGGCGGATGCCAAGAGAACGCTACCTGCCCCAATGCATATTGCCAACTGTAAAGTTTGGTGGAGGAGGAATAATGGTCTGGGGCTGTTTTTAATGGTTTGGGCAAGGCCCCTTAGTTCTAGTGAAGGGAAGTCTTAACGCTACAGCATACAATGACATTCTAGACGATTCTGTGCTTCAAACTTTGTGGCAACAGTTTGGGGAAGGCTCTTTCCTGTTTCAGCATGACAATGCTCCGTGCACAAAGCGAGGTCCACACAGAAATGGTTTGTCAAGATCGGTGTGGAAGAATTTGACTGGCCTGAACAGAGCCCTGACCTCAACCCCATCGAACACCTTTGCGATGAATTGGAATGCCGACTACAAGCCAGGCCTAATCGCCCAACATCAGTGCTCAACCTTTCTAATGCTCTTGTGGCTGAATGGATGCAAATCCCTGCAGCAATGTTCCAACATCTAGTGGAAAGCCTTCCCAGAAGAGTGGAGGCTGTAATAGCAGCAAAGGGGGGACAAACTCCATATTAATGCCCATGATTTTGGAAGGAGATGTTCGACGAGCAGGTGTCCACATACTTTTGGTTATGTAGTGTATTTACCTATTAAAAACTATTTGAATATCAAACTCCCAAAAAGTATAAATACACATCAAAATTATCAAAATTGGATTTGTTTTTGAATTTTTTGTGGGTCTGTGTAATCTGAGGGAAATATGTGTTAATCTGAGGGAAATATGTGTCTCTAATATGGTCATACATTTGGCAGGAGGTTAGGAAGTGCAGCTCAGTTTCCACCTCATTTTGTGGGCAGTGTGCACATTGCCTCTCTCTCTCTCTCTCTCTCTCTCTACACACTGTAGCGCCTGGGTCTGATTCAGTTATTCTCTCTCTCTCTCTCTCTCTCTCTCTCTCTCTCTCTCTCTCTCTCTCTCTCTCTCTCTCTCTCTCTCTCTCTCTCTCTCTCTCTCTCTCTCTCTCTCTCTCTCTCTCTCTCTCTCTCTCTCTCTCTCTCTCTTTCTCTCTCTCTCTCTTTCTCTCTTTCTCTCTCTTTCTCTGTCCCTCCGTGTCTCAGTCCACCCTCCCCTCTCCCTCCCTTCACTTTCTCCTATGTCTGCTGACACAGTGCCCAGTGAGCAGATGCCATGCACCAGGAGCTGGCAGCAATCCCTATCCTGCCCAGGCCTAAGAAACAGTAACGCAGCCTGGCAGGCCCTGTGTTCCCTTCATCAGGTGGGAAGAGGGATCTGTGGGAGAGCAGGCTTCCTGCAGAGGGGAGCGTGGGCAGTGGGTTCAGGTCAACACATACACACACTAAAGGACAGATTCATGATAGGAAACACACATGCTGTGTGGCTCTTCCACCTATCAACACCAGCAGTGGAGACCTGAAGGTTGTTCAACACAGGGAGCTACAGTAGAACTAGTGTGTTGCTAGAAGCCATTTATGGAACATTGGCTGCTAGCCTTTTATCTTCACACCATGGTGGAGGAGATGTACTCTGAGGAATAAAACAATGTGTGCGAAATAGTGATCAATGCTAGCTCTCCTCTACCCTCCTCGTTCCTCTTCCCCTGTGGTAGCGCTGGATAAGAATTATTTTGATAGATCTTCATGTTTATACAGTATAATCCCATATGAAGATGTTCTGTATGTATAGCGTGTTGAGAATTAAAGACGGGATGTCGGATTTGTGAGCCTACATTATCTGTAAAGACAGACCATCTTTGCATACACCCACTTTCCCTTTGACGTTGTCTCTGGTGAGGCTGAGTTTGCACTGTGCAGTGCTGCAGTATAAGAGCGAGTGACAATGATTGCAAATTGTGTTTTCCAAGCACATATTTCATCTTCTGCTCCCAGTCCCTCATTATTTCCCTTTCTCTCACTTCATTCTGTAAAATCTCACCAAGCTGGTCTATTAACGTAATTTAAAACCAGGGGAGAGAGATGAAATAATTGATGTTTTAATCTCTCATAAATCCGGTGTGGCATAACTGTCAGCAGACACTGTAAAATTAGCATGAAGGATAGGAGCCCCAGCCAAACGGATGTGTAGCCTAGCACGGCTCAGTCAGCACAATCCGTTTTTCCTCTCCCCTTACTCTCCTTTGTCACCGTGATTTCAGGGTCTAATGGCCTGATGCACCAGAGGTCCACTTTGTCACCTGATCTCATGGTCTAATGGCCTGATGCACCACAGGTCCAAAGAACCGAAGCATTAGCTGCAAGGTTTTGAACTCTGTCCAGCCGATGATGTCATGCCTGGCCGATGATGCGGTAGATTATGCTGGGGTCGTGGGTGATGACAGTTCATCCTGTAGCTATGCCGCACTTGTTGCCCCCCGCTCCTCCACAGTAGACTCCGGTGTTTGTGTGGGATTTGGATGGGTATGGAGAAGCGCACAGCTGCACCCCTCCCCGGCTCATCCCAGGCAGATGCCACAGTATATCCGTAAACGTTTGGGGAGACAAGAATCTTGGCTAAATGGACTTTGCAGATGCCTCCGATTGCTTGAAGGATCAGGAAGGAAATTCGTCATCCAAATGTCCCGTGTAGCTCATTTGGTAGAGCATGGCGCTTGCAACGCCAGGGTTGTGGGTTTGATGCCCACGGGGGGCCAGTATGAAAAATGTATGTACTCATTAACTGTAAGTCGCTCTGGATAAGAGGGTCTGCTAAATGACTAAAATGTAAATGAATGGACAAGAGGCGGCCAGTGAAGTTTTGGGGCTTGTTGGGGCAAAGAAGACTAAGGCCTAAATCACAGACGCTGAGACGCGATAGTCCAGTGTTCCATTCTGACATAGCAATGCAGCTCTGAGACCACCAGCCTCGCCTCGGGAGACGCAAAGCCCGAATGTACAATTCCCAACCAACGCGTCTCCGGTACGTGTCCTATATTTATTTGAATGTGTTGACAGTTGGAGAAATTGCTTGAGCTGCGCTGAGAATTCGAAAAGTATGAAAGCCAAGAACATTGTTGTGCGTACGTGTACACGTTTTGGACTATGGTAGACGCTTAAGGCTGCCCATGTCCTGCCAGCCTGCCAAGCTCCTAAGCCTATGGCACAGCTTCAGCGGAGAATCCAATCCAGACCTCTAGACACGGGTGGACTTGATGAGTGCTGTTTATCTACTGACCGAGGTGCTAATCTCCTCACGAGTCTCCTGGGACACAAAACACGTCTCCTGTCCGTCAGTTTCAGGTCAGGCTGCGGCTTGGGCTGTTCTAAGCCAAAGATGGCTACAGGAGGTAGCTAGATAACATGGATGGATGGCCTAGCTAGCTGTTGTCATCTGCATGCAATCCAACCCATGTGAGATTACGGAGCTGTAATTAAAGTACATTTGTGAAGTCATTGGATTCATTGGACGGTGCTGGACTGTGTAAAACCCTGCATTATTACACTGCATTATTTATGCACCGTATTACTCGTGAGGTACGACCATATGGGATGTTAACTTGTGTTGCATAAATGTGCCGTTCAGAAAACAATAGCCAAGATTGGAAGTTTGAAATTGGACACCATCACCATCACTTTCACAAAGAGTATTTTTGTTTTTTTTACGTCGTCCTGACTCATAACGTTGTATTACACAGTATGGAGATATTCTACTGTAATTGTGTCTCCCCTTGGATTCTAGTTTGTTTATTTGACCTGAACATTGCGTGGGAGAGTAGGACCAGGCGAGGGCTCCAAAACAACAGCCTTAAAACACTGTATTTATTTAATATCGCAGCCCCTGTTGCCCACAGCTTGCATAGAATAACAATGTTGGTGAATGTCAGAGGTGACTTGCTGTATTGTGTCTTAATAATTATGAAAAATAGGTGTTGGCCAGAAAGGATGGGCATTGGCCCACAGTCAACCAGCACTGCTTCCCCGTATTACAGATGTCTTGCTGATGAACCCCTAACAATGTGCCCAGTGGGGGGAATCTGTGGTTTGGAGAATGCTGTTTTCTGTCTCTTCTCAACAAGAAAGTAATTATGGATTATCATACCCCAAGTTCCCTGAGGGTCTTCATATCTCCCCACTAATGAATCTGCTCCAGTTGAGTAGAGTTTCACAACATCAGAAAACCCATCTGTTCCTCACATGCCAGAGGTGCTGTTGTCTTCTACTGTTGTGAAACTTCAGCCCTGAAGATATGAGAACAGGGCTGAATTAAATCAACAGACTTTTGAAGGACAAGTGTCTGTAAAAATATGGTCTTTGTCACAAGGTGCCGAGAAAAGCTTTTAGAAAGTAAAACAATTTGTTGGCTCAGCCAACCATAAAAATCTCAGTTCCAGCAGTTTAATTCCTTGTCCTTGTGTGTTCTTCTGCTAAGCTTTCATTGGAGCCGAGTCACGGAATAGCCAGAAGGTTTTCATTCGTACATTTTTATTTTAATCTGGAGCCTCAACGTCCTGCTCTCCTTGTTTTCCCGACAGTCGCCACATACATTTTACAGCGAAGAACATCGTTACAGCCTTATAGATGGGTTGGTTGTTTACGTACGCAACTATGGGGCAAAACAGACAGGGTTGGCTTAGATTGTTGACAACATGTAAACTATATTTAATCTCCAAATGTTTATTGAAAACATAAATAATTTGCACAATGAGCACTTGTCTCTCAAATACATCGTTACAGTTGTTGTTACAGCTAGCTAGCAAATCTTTGCCATATTACATAGACATGACTAGGGCTGCATTGGGAGTTTACCTGTAAACTACCAGAATATTGGTATCTTTCATGGATTTTATGTAATCTATCACTAGTGTCCCTTTTGGGTACTTCAGATTATCACAGGTGTGTAATTATCTCTGGCCCTCTGTGTTATCATATTAAATGTAAAATATATGAACAAAATAAATAAGATGATTTTATAATAAAAATGGAATGACAAAGCTTGGTGTTTAAAATGAGGATTTCAGCATTAAATATCCTTTAAAAACAATTCTACACACTTTTATTTAAAAAAGTCCAGAACGACTTACAGTTAGTGCATTCATCTTAAGATAGCTAGGTGGGACAACCACATATCTCAGTCATAGTAAGTACGTTTTTTCTCAATAAAGTAGCTATCAGCAAAGTCATTGCTAGTAGGGGGGGAAAAGTCAAGTGCGAGGCCAAACATTTTTTTTTACTATGTCAATATGTATTTGTTGTCAATGTTTTGACGTCACACTCAAATCAAATGTTATTTGTCACATGCTTTGTAAACAGCAGGTGTAGAATAATAGTGAAATGCTTACTTACGGACCCTTCCCAACAATGCAGAGAAAAAAACACACACAAAGAAAACACAATGAGTAACGATAACTTGGCTATGTATACAGGGTACCAGTACCGAGTCGATGTGCAGGGGTATGAGGTCATTGAGGTAGATATGTACATATACAGTGCATTCGGAAAGTATTCAGACCCCTTGACTTTTTCCACATTTTGTTACGTTACAGCCTTATACTAAAATGGATTAAATAAACAAAAATCCTTATCAATCTACACACAATACCCCATAATGACAAAGCGAAAACAGGTTTTTAGAAATGTGTGCAAAAAACTGAAATACCTTATTTACATAAGTATTCAGACCCTTTGCTTTGACACTCGAAATTGAGCTCAGGTGCATCCTGTTCCCATTGATCATCCTTTGTCCATAGCGCTCCGAGACAGGATTGTGTCGAGGCACAGATCTGGGGAAAGGTACCAAAAAATGTGTGCAGCATTGAAGGTCCCCAAGAACACATTGGCCTCCATCATTCTTAAATGGAAGCAGTTTGGAACCACCAAGACTCTTTCTAGAACTGGCCTCCCGGCCAAACTGAGCAATCGGTGGAGAAGGGCCTAGGTCAGGGAGGTGACCAAGAATCCGCTGGTCACTCTGACAGAGCTCTAGAGTTCATCTGTGGAGATGGGAAAACCTTCCAGAAGGACAACCATATCTGCAGCACTCCACCAATCAGGCCTTTATGGTAGAGTGGCCAGACGGAAGCCACTCCTCAGTAAAAGGCACATGACAGCCCACTTGGAGTTTGCCAAAAGGCACCTAAAGGACTCAAGATTCTCTGGTCTGATGAAACCAAGATTTAACTCTTTGGCCTGAATGCCAAGCGTCACATCTGGAGGAAACCTGGCACCATCCGTACGGTGAAGCATGGTGGTTGCAGCCTCATGTTGTGGGGATGTTTTTCAGCGGCAGGGACTGGGAGACTAGTCAGGATCAAGGGAAAGATTAACAGAGCAAAGTACAGAGAGATCCTTGATGAAAACCTGCTCCAGAGCGCTCAGGACCTCAGACTGGGGGGAAAGTTAACCTTCCAACAGGACAATGACCCTAAGCACACAGCCAAGACAACGCAGGAGTGGCTTCCAGACAAGTCTCTGAATATCCTTGAGTGGCCCAGCCAGAGCCCGGACTTGAACCCGATCGAACATCTCTGGAGAGACCTGAAAATAGCTGTGCAGCGACTCTCCCCATCCAACCTGACAGACCTTGAAAGGATCTGCAGAGAAGAATGGAAGAATAAATTCAGGTGTGCCAAGCTTGTAGCATCATACCCAAGAAGACTCAAGGCTGTAATCGCTGCCAAAGGTGCTTCAACAAAGTAGTGAGTAAAGGGTCTGAATACTTATGTAAATGTGATATAAAGTTTATTATTTTTTATAAATTTGCAAACATTTCAAAAAAACTGAATTTGCTTTGTCATTACGGGGTTTTGTGTGTAGATTGATTAGGGGAAAACATTATTTAATACATTTTAGAATAAGGCTGTAATGTAACAAAATGTGGAACAGGTCAAGGGGTCTGAATACTTTCCGAATGCACTGTAGGTAGGGGTAAACTGATTAGGCAACAGGATAAATAATAAACAGTAGCAGCAGCGTATGTGATGAGTCAAAAGAGTCAGTGCAAAAAGGGTCAATTCAGATAGTCCGGGTATCTATTTGGTCTTATGGCTTGGGGGTAGAAGCTTTTCAGGGTCCTGTTTGCTCTAGACTTGGTGCATCAGTACCGTTTGCCGTGATCTAAGAGCCCATGCCAAATCTTTTTAGCCTCCTGAGGGGGAAGAGGCGTTGTCGTGCCTTCTTCACGACTGTGTTGGTGTGGACCATGTTAATTCCTTAGTGAAGTGGACACAGAGGAACTTGAAGCTCTCAACCCGCTCTACTACAGCCCCGTCAATTTGGATACTTGCGTGCTCGGCCCTCCATTTCCTGTAGTACACGATCAGCTCCTTTTTTTGCTAACATAGAGGCAGAGGTTGTTGTCCTGGCACCACACTGCCAGGCCACTGACCTCCTCCCTGTAGGCTGTCTCATTGTCGTCGGTGATCAGGCCTACCATCTTCATGTCGTCAGCAAACTTAATGATGGTGTTGGAGCCCTGAGGGGCCCACATGTTGAGGGTCAGTGTGGCGGATGTGTTGTAGCCTAATATTTTACAAACTGGTGACAGTTGTAAAAAAAAGTAAATAGTTGGAAGAGTTGCAGAGTTAATAGAAAATAATGCCATTGTTGATTTGATGCTTTTTTCATTAATTAGGCTATTTTCTCTTGAACCATATGGTCAATCTACTAGAAACTAATGGACAATTTGGACACAGATAGAATAAAGATTTTCTGTTCATTACCGAAATTAATGAAGATTCCGGTAACTTTAGTAAATTACCGGTAGCTTTGCAACCCTAGACTTGACATGAGCCAAAACACCTCAAAACAAGACATGGTATCAATAACAATAATAATAATAATAATAATAATAATAATAATAATAATAATAATAATAATAATATGCCATTTAGCAGACGCTTTTATCCAAAGCGACTTACAGTCATGTGCGCATACATGTTTACGTATGGGTGGTCCCAGGGATGGAACCCACTACCCTGGCGTTACAAGCGCCATGCTCTACCAATTGAGCTACAGAGGACCAAGATATAACGAGCTGAAATGAGCCACCTATGATTCCCCACATGGCAGCTTCTTGTCACTGTTGCTAGCTATCTGACTGTTTAGAATCATAACACCACACGGCCTTCTGCCTCATCGATGCGCGGGCTTCATTTTCGTGACATTGTCAGCCAACCCGTCTATGAGAAAGGGCTGTAGTTCATGTGGCTCGGTGTGTGCTCAGTTGGCCTATTCAGGAGACATTTGTGACATTTGCTTTACTTTGAGCCCCTGCGCTACAGTAGTAAAATAGCATAGAGGGGTGATTTACAAAGTCCATTCTGTTTACAGTTCATGGCAAGGCTTTGGAGAGATAAATAATGTCCTCTTTATCCTAGTACTTCTCCAGCTGATGCCATGGTGAGATGACAAGGTGGGGGATGAGACAGACCAAGGCTGGAGAGAAGCTCTCTGTACAACACTTGCACTCTGAGTTATAGGCTAGCTCACTGATATACTGCATGGACTGACCAGTGGAGGCTGCTGAGGGGAGAAGGGCTCATAATAATGGCCGGAACAGAGCAGATGAAATGGCATCAAAAACCTGGAAACCATGTGTTTTGATGTATTTTATACCATTCCACTGATTCTGCTCCAGTCATTACCACGAGCCTGTTGTCCCGAATTAGGGTGCCACCAACCTCCTGTGATGTACTGTACAACTCATAGTACAGCACATGAACCTACACATGAATGCACTGACCAGGGGCCTCATTTATAAACGTAGTGTAAATTTCACACTAAATATCTGTGTGCGGCATTTCTGAAAAATGTTGTACAAATATTGAGATTTATAAACTTGTCTCATGCCATACATACACATTTCCCATTATAAAGAAGTGTCATAAAACTGTGTGTGTGAACGAGCAATCTGGAAAATGCCCTCCGTTCCCTCTTTATGGTCTCAATAACACCCTTTATTTGCTGTATAGTTTGGAAATATTTGAATTAGGCAACTGCAGTATCTTAAAGAAAAAGCAATGGTACATTTCTGTGTAGGTGTGGGCAAAATGTTGTGATATTTTGCAGTGACTTTTTCAAACTAAACATGCATGCTGCCTATAGCGACTGTCTGTCAGCGCATTCTGTAAGATTGATTGTACATTTGAAACAATTTAAAAATAGTCTAAATGCTACAGCCCACACTTCTATGCAAAATATGAATTGTTGTTCAAAATTTTGTTCATCAATAGATTGTGTTTCTATGTCCTGCTTTGGTATAGCCTCTGATGATGTCACGCTCCTATCGCACAGCAATAGGCCTACTGTAGCCTGTACATACATTTCAATGTTTTACATAAGCTACAGTTCTATTTACTGTGTTGGCAGAATGTTTTCATCTTTTGCAGTAATTTATACTTATTTGGCAAAGGACTGTGACAGTTTCTGAAACAATGTCAAATTGTTGTGGACCTGTCAGCAGAACGATTGAATTCAACAATGTTTTGCATCGACTTTTCACCCAACCTATATATGCTGGACTGAAACACTGTCTAAGCTACTCAAAACACATTGAAATTACAGTAGGTTTTATACAGTGGTAGCATATATAGGCTACTTCAAAGTAAAATATCAACTGTCTTGATGTTCACCTATAAACCGTGCTGCGTATGGGATTGCATACAGCAAAACTTGAAATACATAACCTATCTATTTACTAGGCTACTATAGGCCCAATTAAATGAGAGATGCACATTGTATTTTTGTTATTCTTTTTAACTTGTATTTATTCAGGGGAGCCCAATTGAGACCAGGGTCTCATTCAAAATGGTTCCCTGAGAAAAAACAAGTCACATGATATTTCAATAAATCAATAAAACAGCAAAATATAAACTACACAGCAGATACAGACACAACTCAACACAAATAAACACAATCAACCCAAAACATTTGCAAACCTCCAGAATACAATTTGTTTTATGGCTACTTCAGGAATTATGAACCCATCACGGCCAGAAAAGGTGAGGAATTTATTCTGCAATGGTAAGGAAAATAAAATAAATAGGAAATATATTCCTAATTATATTTCAAATTATTTTAGACCCCCCCCGCCCCCAAAAAAAAGGCTCTACTCATTAACGGCAAATGGCTGCATCTTGTTATTATGTTTTTATGAATAAGCGTGTCATCATATCCCCCATATTCACAAAACACTTCCTTGCCTGCTTCCAATACAATACTTAAACCACTAGAAAATGTGCGTAGGTGTGGTCTAAAATTTGCGGGGAGGTGAGCACATTCTCATGTCAAGTTACATTTTTATAAATGCCAACTTTTGTGTGGAAACTGGCTCTCACACACATTTTGGGGTATATTTTGTACTTACGCACGGTTTATAAATGAGGCCCCAGATCTCTACACTCCCTTTTGAGCTGATATCTAAAATTGATATTCAAGACAGACAGAGGAAGCCAAATATATCTAGATGTGCCTACAACTATGTGTGAATACATAGGAACTATCCCTAATGACTTAGAAGTTATTTCTGAATATTGATCAGCACATTTATTGGAAATGTGAACAATGTAGTAGTGCACTGTCCTGTCTATGATTGCCATTGCTTCCCATGTAGAATGTAATAGCATGTTTGCGGCTGCTCATTGATTTCTGTTCCAGCTTCTAATGCTCCATTGTGCAGAGACCTCCAGACGTGTTTTACATAAATCAGCACAGCTACAGTGTCTGGCCTTCTGACAGATATGCGGTAGCGCTCTGTGATTTCACCACACATTACACTGTAATCAGAGCAGATCCAAACCCCCCACAGTCTTCGATTATATGTCCATTCTACTCTGATAAGTACCTGGACACAAGTCATGGAGTCTCGTTGGCATGGAGCTCCATTGACAAGGGAGTACGTTGGTACAGTAGAAGTTAAACTGATCATGGCTCATGGATGATGGGATCCATCCTTCCCATTGCCTCTTTCTCCCTCAGCCCTCACGGCATACTGTGATATGGGATCAGCCACGGCTCCTTCCTCATGGCATTCCTGGGCGGTGGTGTCATGCCCTGTGGTGTAACCCTGTCCTCCACTAGGCCTCTGAGTGAGGAGAGGCGGGGATGTGGTTAGAGTGGGAGGGGCTGGGGGGCTGGAGGGGCTCAGCACCAATGCAGCTGTTAGGGATTTGTGGACTGAAGTTACCCTGCTGTTCTCAGAGCAGGATTAAGCAGGGACAACAGCAGAGGAGCCCTGGCCGCAGAAAACTCATAGACCCTGGAGAGAGGACACCACTGGGCCCTGAGGATGAGAACAGCGAAATGTGCAAGGCCGTATTGGAAAGGACAGACGAGGAAGGACAGCTGTTGAACCCTACTTAAGGATGAGAGAAAGAGTCCAGCCCTGCAGGGCATGGACACATTTAGTTCTAACTGGAGGGCTTATTCTGAGCGTGATCAGTAGCGTCTCAGCACATCCCCTCATCTCATCCAGATGTACTTCGTTCCATATCCCTTTTTAATTTCGCTGTCCCTTGGCAGGCCGGGTGTGGGACTGGAATGGAGTTTGGGCCTGTGTGTGTGTGTGTGCGTGTGTGTGTATGTTCGTTCGTGTGTGTGTGTGTTTGTGTTTGACCCAGGCCTTAGTTAGAGGCCCAGCTGACTGCCCTGTGCCCTCCTGTGCCACAGTGACATCCCTCTGCCACCCTCACAGCAGGAGGGGCTCTGTGACAGGGGCAGCTGCCTGCCTCCCCTCTCTCCCCTTGGGCTAATGATACACCAATACAGCCTACAGCATGCCATCGGCCTATCAACACCTCCTTCCAGCTTTCTTATTAGAACAAGGCTACTCTCCCTCCAGTCTCCAGTGAGTCTCCACGGCTCTCCACTGCTAGCAAGATCACAGCCCTTCTACGGCAGACCACTGCTCCAGATCATTTCCCACTCTCGGCTCCGGCCCTATTGTGTGAATACTTGATTTGTCTCACTCTCTCATGAACAGAGGGAGCCACGCAGTGTGTTTTGGTCTGGCTGCTTCTCAAAGGTCACCTCAGACTTTTATCTCACGGCTGGCCTTGAAGCTTGGTGGAATGGGGCTGACACACACTGACACACATCACGCAGGCCTGGATTCAGTTAAGGCAGCAGCAGCTGCAGCTGGAGGAGGAAGTTCTGTTTCCCATAGTTCACCCAGTGTAATGGAGCATGTATCGTACGTCTCTCAAGATGCCCAGTCATCATCGGCTTGCTTGGAGAAACCTCACACACACACACAGACACACACACAGACAGACAGACAGACATAGGCCCACAGACGGTTAAAATAATAATGAGGGTGAGCGATCACAGCCAGGGCCAAATTACAGCGGGCCTGTTTATAGCACTACGGGCCATACTGATTGAGGTGGTTTATATAGTAACATCTCCTCAGCAGATCTCCTCAGAAGGCTGACCGGCTGACCATCCCATCCCCACGTCATCCATCTCCTCTGGTCACACACACAGGGGAGCGCATTATAATACCCCGGCCCAGTGTGGAAATGTTGCGCTAGCAGTTTCTTAAACATGTGCTGATGGCCATCATTTTCCTTGGCTTGTGTTTATAGCTGGAGGTCCAGTGGCTGTCCACACTCTCTGAGGAGGAAATGGGCTGCTCCAAATAATTGCGAGTAATTATATAAGTCTTATTAGGTACTGTCACTGAAGCCAACATTCATTTGGGTCACTAATGGGACAGACATAAATGTTTTGTTATGCAGACTCTCTTGCTCTCTAGGGCTGACCCCAATTAGTCGACTGGTCGATTGTTTGGTCGATAGGCTGTCGGTTGACTGACATTTTTAGTCGAGCAGTAGCAAATATATACAGTAAATATATATATATATACACAGTACCAGTCAAAGGTTTGGACATACCTACTCATTCAAGGGTTTTTCTTTATTTTTACTATTTTTTACATTGTAGAATAATAGTGAAGACATCACAACTATGAAATAACACATATGGAATCATGTAGTAACCAAAAAAGTGTTAAACAAATCAAAATATATTTTATATTTGAGATTCTTCAAATAGCCACCCTTTTCCTTGATGATAGCTTTGCACACTCTTGGCATTCTCTCAACCAGCTTCATTAGGTAGTCACCTGGAATGCATTTCAATTAACAGGTGAGCCTTCTTAAATGTGAATTTGTGGAATTTATTTCCTTCTTAATGCGTTTGAGACAATCAGTTGTGTTGTAACAAGGTAGGGGGGTATACAGAAGATAGCCCTATTTGGTAAAATACCAACTCCATATTATGAACAGCTCAAATAAGCAAAGAGAAACGACATTCCATTATTACTTTAATCAATCAATCAAATGTATTTATATAGCCCTTTTTACCTCAGCAGATGCCACAAAGTGCTATACAGAAACCCAGCCTAAAACCCCAAACAGCAAGCAAGACATGAAGGTCAATCCGGAAAATTTCAAGGACTTTGAAAGTTTCTTCAAGTGCAGTCGCAAAAACCATCAAGCGCTATGATGAAACTGACTCTCATGAGGACCGCCACAGGAAAGGAAGACCCAGAGTTACCTCTGCTGCAGAGGATAAGTTCATTAGAGTTACCAGCCTCAGAAATCGGCAATTAACTGCACCTCAGATTGCAACCAAAATAAATGCTTCACAGAGTACAAGTAACAGACACATCTCAACATCAACTGTTCAGAGGAGACTGCGTGAATCAGGCCTTCATGGTCGAATTGCTGCAAAGAAACCACTACTAGGACACCAATGAGAAGAAGATACTTGCTTGGGCCACAAAACACGAGCAATGGACATTAGACCAGTGGAAATCTGTCCTTTGGTCTGATGAGTCCAAATTTGAGATGTTTGGTTCCAACCGCCGTGTCTTTGTGAGACGCAGAGTAGGTGAACGGATGATCTCCGTATGTGTGGTTCCCACCGTGAAGCACGGAGGAGGAGGTGTGATGGTGTGGAGTTGCTTTGCTGGTGACACTGTCAGTGATTCATTTAGAATTCAAGGCACACTTAACCAGCATGGCTACCACAGCATACTGCAGTAATACGCCATCCCATCTGGTTTGCGCTTAGTGAGACTATCATTTGGTTCTCAACAGGACAATGACCCAAAACACACCTCCAGGCTGTGTAAGGGCTATTTGACCAAAAAGGAGAGCGATGGAGTGCTGCATCAGACCTGCACAATCACCCGTCCTCATCCCAATTGAGATGGTTTGGGATGAGTTGGACCGCAGAGTGAAGGAAAAGCAGCCAACAAGTGCTCAGCATATGTGGGAACTCCTTCAAGACTGTTGGAAAAGCATTCCTCATGAAGCTGGTTGAGAGAATGCCAAGAGTGTGCAAAGCTGTCATCAAGGTAAAGGGTGGCTACTTTGAAGAATCTAAAATATAAAATATATTTTGATTTGTTAAAAATTTTTGGTTACTACATGATTCCATATGTGTTATTTCATAGTGTTGATGTCTTCACTATTATTCTACAATGTAGAAAATAGTAAAAATAACGAAAACCCTTGAATGAGTAGGTGTGTCCAAACTTTTGACTGGTACTGTATATATATACATACACTACCATTCAAAAGTTTGGGGCCACTTAGAAATGTCCTTGTTTTCGAAAGAAAATCAATTTTTTTGTCCATTAAAAGAACATCAAATTGATCAGAAATACAGTGTAGACATTGTTAATGTTGTAAATGGCTATTGTAGCTGGAAACGGCAGATTTTTTATGGAATATCTACATAGGCGTTCAGAGGCCCATTATCAGCAACCATCAGTCCTGTGTTGAATGCACCAATTTGTAAGTCGCTCTGGATAAGAGCGTCTGCTAAATGATGTAAATGTAAATGTAAATATAAGTATCCCATATCCTGAAGATCTAAATTCTAAAGCCAGATGACTCAGGGACTTCCATTCGGATATCAACCCATATTGTCCCTGGAGGAATAGTTTGTTGGCACTGCCAAGGCTGTTTCCCTTCTACTGCTATTGTAGAACAGCCCTCCAAATGATAAAAGGAAACTGGAGATGCCATTGCTCATCATTACATGGAAATGAAAGGTATTGGCTGGGATATCGTAAGTCATCATATAGGGCGAAGCAACCCGGGCCACGTTGTGTATGATTGGGGCTGTAGATCAGCCTATAGACTAGATGCCTGCTGCACACACCTGTTCATGGAGTGCTATCATTAATTCTGCAGAGCAAGTGCTGGCTTTTGATAGTCTGTGTATTTTACCTTTCCTGCCAAGTGGCACTGCGGGAGAGAGAGAGAGAGAGAGAGAGTGAGAGAGAGAGAGAGAGAGAGAGAGAGAGAGAGAGAGAGAGAGAGAGAATAACTGAATCAGACCCAGGCGCTACAGTGTGTATACATCTTGTCATCCACTCCCAGCATATTGTCCTTACTTATTGCCCCCTCTCAGTATTCTGCTGCAGTGCTCAAGGTCACACGCAGAGCCTAGAGTTTTGTTGGAGCTGAGTGAAGCACTGACCACTCTGCTCTGTGGAAAACAGCTTACTACTTACTGTAGTCTCTCAAACTGTGGTGTTGATGCTCTTTACATTTTAACGGTCCCTCCTGGCCTGTGGAATAGCGCTATCCATGTGGCCATTTTTATATTCTGGGTTTTATTGTGTTTTACAGGCCTGGCCCTCTATAAATATGACATTATTATTCATGGACTGTGGTGAGAAAGAGAGAGAGAGAGTAGAGGGCTGACTGAGTTTGTGTTTTTGGCGGACTTCAGGGCTTTCCTTCTCTGAGACTCTGAGACTCTGACCTGTGACTGAGGAACAGAGGAACAGACACCCTCACTCTTCATCTTCACCCCCTGAGCAAAGGTAAGACACACACACACACACACACACACACACACACACACAAACACACACATACACACACATACACACACACACAGGGCTCCCATCTGTTTCAGGATCTGTTTAACACATTATCAATGGGAACAAGACACTGTAATTACACCAACCAGAGATGTAATACCAGTGCCCTAGCCGCGTCTCAGTCACCGTCGATGTGTTTGTTCAATTAACTTAGATTCAGTTGCACTGTAGTCAGCATTAGCTCCTCTAGCTCAACCCACTCTGCTCTGATATCACAGTGCACTGTTGCACCTTTGACAGCTCTACTGCTTTCTCTGCAGTGAGTACGGTTACATGCACACAATAATGCGATTATTGTGGATAGTCAGATTAATATAGTAGTTCGATTAAAACATTTACATGCTTTGCAAGAAGAACGATTTCCCTAATAATCCTGTTTACATGGACACATCTGATATTAGGCTACCCGATGACACTGATAAATGCAGAAAATTGCCAATCAAAATAAACGTTCTACCACAGCGACCATGTACATTTTGGGAAGCATATTTTATTCTGATTTCGCACATATAAGTTTGTATGTGAAAACTACTTCTAAGACGCATACATTCAGTTGTTCTGAAGTCAATTGACTCACGCTAAAGAGGGAGGCTTGGTCGGCTGGTGCTAGAACATGTGCAGATCATATACACCACTGGAATGCCGATTAAGGTTTTTACATGTCCTAATCATTTGAAAGATGGCTCAGAAATCCAGTTTTAATCGGCGTATGCTTACTTTGATTTTGACCTTACGCCATTTAAGATAAACAGAGTAAGGTGTTTACATGACTATTGCATAATCTGCCTACAACTATAAGCAGTTTAATATAGAATTATTACTGTGAATGTAAACATACTCAGTGTGTCTTATATAAGTAGCATGGTATAATCTTCTTCATTTTACAGCCAACACTCTCCAGTCAGTTGTGCTCTTATTCCCTGCGCCGTCCAAGGTGTAAGGTCCTCTCTGATAGCCACTCAGACCCCTTTCCAGTGGCTCCCCACTTCAAAGTCAAGTGTCTCTGAAAAGGAGGACTAAAATGTGCCTCTTGCCGGCGCTCGGCAGATAGGCTAACTTGCGTTTGGCTACAGATGTAGGATCTTAATTTGAGCCAGTTTGCTATAGCAGGAAAAGAATCCTGCAGGAACAGGAAATGTGAATTATTATGTGAATTATAATTAATAGACATTTTTGTAGGGGTTGATAAATTTTTTGTTAGGCCAAATCAAGTCTGACATTTTCTAAGTGGAAATTACAAACTTTAGAAGCCTTTTTAAACTCAAATACACTACAAGTTTGTGTTTCCTGCTATGCAGGAACATTCTCAGCAACAAAAGAGTGAACAAATGAAGATCCTACATCTGTAGATCAAAGCGTAGGGTAGCTGAACTGTCAGGCTTGACGGCGGCAGGGCTGCTGTGCCATTCATGTGAGTGATGCAGTGAGAAGCCTCAGGCCCTGAGGTGTCAGATCCAAAGCAGAGAAATCAGCAGGACGGGGGGTTTGGGGATGAAGGGTCAAGGATCTGGGCATCACTCTCTCTCCCTCACTGTCCCTGGTAATGTATACAAACATCCCCCTCTGGGCTTTGTGGTTTGCAGGAGATGTGTGTGTGTGTGTGTGTGTGTGTGTGTGTGTGTGTGTGTGTGTGTGTGTGTGTGTGTGTGTGTGTGTGTGTGTGTGTGTGTGTGTGTGTGTGTGTGAGGCAGAGAGTGATAGTGTGTGTGAGTGAGTGAGTGAGTGAGTGAGTGAGTGAGTGAGTGAGTGAGTGAGTGAGTGAATGACTGTGACTGTGCAATGCATGTATGTATGTATGTATTTACAGGTATGTGCACATACAAATAATGTGAGCAAATATGTGTGTGAGTGTGAAGAGAGTCCCCCCCACTCAATCAGAGAGCCTTCAGCTGGCGGATCATTTAGGGTATTGACAGATGAGGTCATTGAAACATCAGTAACCACCCCCCCAACCCCCTCCCCAGCCTCCCAGGCCTCGACCACAGGCATGTGGGCCAGCGAGAAGTGGACTGCTGGGAGGTCAGGAGTAACTGAGACCGGTGGAGGAGGAGGGAGGACAGGACGGAGAGGGCCTGCTCAGAGAGGATGTCCAAACCCTCACCCCCCTCAACTCAAATAAATCAAATAATTAAATCAAATTGTATTTGTCACATGCGCCGAATACAACAGCTATAGACTTTACCGAGCCAGACTACTCCCCCCTCCCTCCCTCCATCTTAGTCTACCTGACGCTACTCCTCCAATGGATCTATTTACATATTTATTTCCCAGGCCGAAGCAGCAGCAGTACGCACCGCTGGCCACCAGAGATACGGCACGCCTCTGTTTATTGGCTATTGATTGAGTGTGCTTTGGCAAAAGGGAGACAATTAGTTTTCCGGCCGCTCGCTGTGGTGGTACTGCTGCTAGAGACAAAAATATAAACGCAACATGTAAAGTGTTGGTCCAATGTTTCATGAGCTGAAATAAAAGATCCCAGAAATGTTCCATAAGCACAAAAAACGTATTTCTCTCAAATTTTGTGCACAAATTTGTTTACTTCCCTGTTAGAGAGCATTTTTCCTTTGCCAAGATAATCCATTCACCTGACAGGTGTGGCATATCAAGAAGCTGATTAAACAGCATGATCATTACACAGGTGCACCTTGTGCTGGGGACAATAAAAGGACACTCTAGATTGTGCAGTTTTGACACACAACACAATGCCACAGATGTCTCAAGTTTTGAGGGAGCGTGCAATTGGCATGCTGACTGCAGGAATAACCACCAGAACTGTTGCCAGAGAATTTAATGTCAATTTCTCTACCATAAGCCGCCTCCGAAATACGTCCATCCCGCCTCACAACCGCAGACCACGTGTATGGCGTCATGTGGGCAAGCGGTTTGCTCATGTCAACGTTGTGAATAGAGTGCCCCATGGTGGCGGTGGAGTTATGGTATGGGCAGGCATAAGCTATGGGCAATGAACACAATTGCATTTTATCTGTGAAAATTTGAATGCATAGAGATACCGTGACGAGATCCTGAGGCCTATTATCGTGGCATTCATCCGCCGCTATCACCTCATGTTTCAGCTTGATAATGCACAGCCCCATGTCGCAAGGATCTGTACACAATTCCTGGAAGCTGAAAATGTCCCAGTTCTTCCATGGCCTGCATACTCACCAGACATGTCACCCATTGAGCTTGTTTGGCATGCACTGGATCAACGTGTGAGACAGGGTGTTCCAGTTCCCGCCAATATCCAGCAACTTCGGTCAGCGATTGAAGAGGAGTGGGACAACATTCCACAGGCCACAATCAACAGCCTGATCAACTCTATGCGAAGGGGATGTGTCGCGCTGCATGAGGCAATTTATTTTATTTTTATTTATGATTTCTTTATTGGACCGTTGTTTAACTAGGCAAGTCAGTTAAGAACAAATTCATATTTATTTGCCTACTAAAAGGCAAAAGGCCTCCTGCGGGGACGGGGGCTGGGATTCAAAATAAAAATATAGGACAAAACACACATCACGACAAGAGACACCACAACACTACATAAAGAGAGACCTAAGACAACAACATAGCATGGCAGCAACACGTGACAACAAAACATGGCAGCAGCACTACATGGTAGCAGCACAAAACATGGTACAAACATTATTGGGCACAGACAACAGCACAAAGGCAAGAAGGTAGAGACAACAATACATCACGCGAAGCAGCCACAACTCTCAGTAAGAGTGTCCATGATTGAGTCTTTGAATGAAGAGATGGAGATAAAACTGTCCAGTTTGAGTGTTTTTTGCAGCTCGTTCCAGTTGCTAGCTGTAGCGAACTGAAAAGAGGAGCGACCCAGGGATGTGTGTGCTTTGGGGATCTTTAACAGAATGTGACTGGCAGACCGGGTGTTGTATGTGGAGGATGAGGGCTGCAGAAGGTATCTCAGATAGGGGGGAGTGAGGCCTAAGAGGGTTTTTATAAACAAACATCAACCAATGTGTCTTGCGACGAGTGTACAGAGATGACCAGTTTATAGAGGAGTATAGAGTGCAGTGATGTGTCCTATAAGGAGCATTGGTGGCAAATCTGATGGCCGAATGGTAAAGAACATCTAGCTGCTCGAGAGCACCCTTACCTGCCGATCTATAAATTACATCTCCGTAATCTAGCATGGGTAGGATGGTCATCTGAATCAGGGTTAGTTTGGCAGCTGGGAGAAAGAGGAGCGATTACGATAGAGGAAACTAAGTCTAGATTTAACCTTAGCCTGCAGCTTTGATATGTGCTGAGAGAAGGACAGTGTACCGTCTAGCCATACTTGTATGAGGTCACTACCTCAAGCTCTAAACCCTCAGAAGTAGTAATCAAACCGGTGGGGAGAGTGGCATTCTTCTTACCAAACCACATGACCTTTGTTTTGGAGGTGTTCAGAACAAGGTTAAGGGCAGAGAAAGCTTGTTGGACACTAAGAAAGCTTTGTTGTAGAGCATTTAACACAAACTCTGGGGAAGGGCCAGCAGAGTATAAGACTGTATCATCTGCATATAAATGGATGAGAGCACTTCCTACTGCCTGAGCTATGTTGTTGATGTAAATTGAGAAGACCGTGGGGCCTAGGATCGAGCCTTGGGGTACTCCCTTGGTGACAGGCAGTGGCTGAGACAGCAGATGTTCTGACTTTATACAATGCACTCTTTGAGAGAGGTAGTTAGCAAACCAGGCCAAAGACCCCTCAGAGACACCAATACTCCTTAGCCAGCCCACAAGAATGGAATGGTCTACCGTATCAAAAGCTTTGGCCAAGTCAATAAAAATAGCAGCACAACATTGCTTAGAATCAAGGACAATGGTGACATCATTTAGGACCTTTAAGGTTGCAGTGACACATCCATAACCTGTGCGGAAACCAGATTGCATACCAGAGAGAATACTATAGACATCAAGAAAGCCAGTCAGTTGATTATTGACACGTTTTTCCAACACTTTTGATAAACAGGGAAAAATAGAAATTGGCCTATAACTATAATTAGGATCAGCTTGATCTCCCCCTTTAAATAAAGGATGCACCGTGCCTGCCTTCCAAGCAATGGGAACTTCCCAAGAAAGGAGAGACAGGTAAAAAAAGGTTAGAGATAGGCTTGGCGATGATAGGGGCTGCAACCTTAAAGAAGAAAAAATCTAAACCATCTGACCCCGATGGTTTTTAGGGTCAAGTTTAAGGAGCTCCTTTAGCACCTCAGACTCAGTGACTGCCTGCAGGGAGAAAAATGTTTGCGGGGCGGGGGAAAAAGAGGGAGGAGCATCGGGGCTAGTCGCATTAGAAGGGGTGGGAGATGAGGAAATGTTGGACGGGCAATGAGGCATGGCTGAGTCAAATAGGAATCCTGACTTAATAAAGTGGTGATTAAAGAGCTCAGCCATGTGCTCCTTGTCAGTAACAACACATCATCAACATTAAGGGACATGGGCAGCTGTGAGGAGGAGGGTTTATTCTCCAGGTCTTTAACCGTTTTCCAGAACTTCTTGGGGTTAGACCCACAGAGAGCGAACTGCTCCTTAAAGTAACTAACTTGGGCCTTCCGGATAGCCTGAGTGCACTTATTTCTCCTTTGCCTGAATGAGAGCCAGTCATCCTGAGTATGCGTGTGCCAAGCCTTTCGCCAAATGGAAATCTTGAGGTAGAGTAACTCTGCCAGATCACGGTCGAACCAGGGGCTGAACCTGTTTTTAATTCTCATTTTCTTTATGGGGGCGTGTTTGTTAACAATACCACTGAAAATATCAAAACATAAAGTCCAAGCGTCTTCGACAGAGGGGATCAAGCTGATTCTATGCCAATTTACAGAGGCCAGGTCATGAAGGAAGGCTTACTCATTCAAGTTTTTTAGCAAGCGTCTATGACAAATCAGGACAGGTCATTTCACTGAGCAGCCATTATGAACACAGGCTATAAAACAGTGATCACTAAGGTCATTACAGAAAACACCAGACTGATACCTATCAGGATTATTTGTGAGGATAACATCAAGGAGAGTAGCCTTTTCTGGGTGTTTGGAGTCGTACCTTGTGGGATTGGTAATAATCTGAGAGAGATTTAGGGAGTCCCATTGCTTTAGGACTTGGTCAGGTGGTTTAAGCATGTCCCAGTTTAGGTCACCTAGCAGGACAAATTCAGACTTAGTGTAAGGGGCTAGGAGAGAGCTTAGGGCAGGTAGGGTACAGGCCGGTGCTGATGGTGGACGATAATACCCAGCAACAGTCAACAAAGAGCTATTTGAAAGTGTAATGCTTAAAACCAGCAAATCAAATTGTTTGGTAAAGATTGCCACTCCACCACCGTTGGAAGATCTGTCTTGCCGAAAAACATTATAACCAGAAAGGTTAACATCGGTGTTCAAAACACTCTTTCTTAACCATGTCTCAGTAATGACCAACACATCTGGATTGGAGCTGTGAACCCACACCTTCAATTGATCAATTTTAGGTAATAAGCTTCTAGTGTTAACGTGCAGAAAACCCAGGCTTTTACGAGAGCAGAAATCAGTGAAACAGATATCAGAGCACAAGTCAGAATTGGGGCTAGTAGATGGGCCAGGGTGTACATGCACATTTCCAGATATCATCAACAGTAATACAATCAGGGCACGGCAGAGGACAGGGAGAGCTCTGCAGTGTTGATTTTTTATGACATTTGAATGTGCATCAGCCAGATACTGACTGGTTTTCTGATCCACACCCCTACTTTTTTTTTTTTTAAAGGTATCTGTGACCAACAGATGCATATCCGTATTCCCAGTCATGTGAAATCCATAGATTAGGGCCTAATGAATTTTTTTTAATTAACTGATTTCCTTATATGAACTGTAACACAGTAAAATCTTTGAAATGTTGCGTGTTGCGTTTATATTTTAGTTCAGTGTAGATAGATAGCTAGCTAGCTATACACACTGTAGCGTGAGATGATTAATGATGCAGTACGAGATGGAGGGATGGCAACATGTAATCTTCCGACTTGGTTTATTTATATAGGGTCAAGACATGGACACAGGTTCTATTCTGTGGAGAGGTCGCAAGCATAAGGCGAGCTATGTCAGTGCGAAAGGACGAGAAATTCAATTTGGCCCTCTGATGACATCCATTTGAAATTAAATTGGTTCCTGCACATTGTTTTCATTTTCCAGGAGACAATGGTTCATCATGTATGCTTGGGTGTGAATGTGTCTCAGTCACACCACAATGCGAGGAGGAACCACCCTTCCATGAGAAAGCTAATGAATGACTATAATTAAGTATTTCCCAGCATCTGCATTTGCAACACACATCTCCAATACAATAAATGTATTATGATGTTATAAGAAATAGAATGTTCAAATCTCTTGTTGTAGACAGTCTAATTAACAAGCTTGGCGTTTGAGAGGAGGGTGATATCTTCTTTGAGCCTCTCTGATCTACTGGGAGATTGGTATTCCCTCCACACAGGCTGAACACTGCTTGTACTGGCTGGCAGGTTGACTTTCATTGTGTGGGAAGAGTAGCTACATATTTATCAGCAATGACTGTACAGTACATTCATTTTCTGGAAGAAAACCTATACACTGTATGAGCATCAGGCAGCTTTGTGCTATGAAATAGTTTATTATCAGTTAAATGAGATAAAAATAGTGTGAGATAAAAACGATTTTACCTGTAAAGATTTATTAGCTCTCTTGCAGAATTCAGAAGTAATGAATGCAGTATACCGTACAGTTGAAGTCATTTAAACTCGTTTTTCAACCACTCCACAAATTTCTTGTTAACAAACTATAGTTTTGGCAAGTCGGTTAGGACATCTACTTTGTGCATGACATAAGTAATTTTTCCAACAATTGTTTACAGACAGATTATTTCACTTATAATTCACTGTATCACAATTCCAGTGGGTCAGAAGTTTACATACACTAAGTTGACTGTGCCTTTAAACAGCTTGGAAAATTCAAGAAAATGATATCATGGCTTTAGAAGCTTCTGACAGGCTAATTGACATCATTTGAGTCAATTGGAGGTGTACCTGTGGATGTATTTCAAGGCCTACCTTCAAACTCAGTGCCTCTTTGCTTGACATCATGGGAAAATCAAAAGAAATCAGCCAAGACCTCAGAAAAAAAATTGTAGACCTACACAAGTCTGGTTCATCCTTGGGAGCAATTTCCAAACGCCTGTAGGTACCACGTTCATTTGTACAAACAATAGTATGCAAGTATAAACACCATGGGACCACGCAGCCGTCATACCGCTCAGGAAGAAGACACGTTCTGTCTCCTAGAGATGAAAGTACTTCTCCATCTTGAAAGAGATACCGTATACCGGGGTATTTGGAAATCGCCACGGGATTGTTTTTCAATACCGTCAATACCAACGTTTTTCAATACATTTTAATATTTGTAGCTACTTTTTAAGTAAATACCTGTAGTCAACTTGTGCTTTACGTTAACAGATAAAGCAGATTGCGTTCTTCATTTCACCTGTGACATTATTTTTAATTATGAAGCTTACCGTAGTTTGTAAATAGCACAACAGGAGAAAGCGGGAGCAGGTGAGTCCAGCTGTGTATTGACAGGGGTCGCATTTTATATAGAAAGTCAAGAGTGTTTTAGTGCCTCAATAGAGTGATCAGGGACGTGCAACTATAGTTTTCCCTCACAGAAAAGAAATTAGCGCAACACATTCGGCAGAAACTAGCTTCATTTTCGTCAGATGACAACAGAAGTGCAACGCTATTAGGCTGGTATTTTTTGCAAAAACAATGTATGGCCATCATATTTCTAATGTTTATCATAGAAATAATGTAGCCAGCTACATTTCCTAATGTTTCGCTTAAGTTAACCTGGCATTTTACTGGAGAAAGATAGGCTGGCTACACCGAGAAAAGTAGCCTACTGGAGAAAAGTTGCTATACATCAGTCAGAGCGCTGTCTACTGATAGAATGCCTGTTCGATAAAAGAATTCCTGTTCGTGAATTCTCTTTCAAGATGGAGAAGTGCAACTGAAGCACAAAATTATTCTAATGGGTAGGTAACAACACATCTGCCATGCTGATCCTCAACACGGGGGCCCCTCAGGGGTGCGTGCTCAGTCCCCTCGTGTACTCCCTGTTCACCCATGACTGCATGGCCAGGCACGACTCCAACACCATCATTAAGTTTGCCGACGACACAACAGTGGTAGGCCTGATCACCGACAACGATGAGACAGCCTATAGGGAGGAGGTCAGAGACCTGGCCATGTGGTGCCAGGATAACAACCTCTCCCTCAACGTGATCAAGACAAAGGAGATGATTGTGGACTACAGGGAAAAAAACTGAGCACGCCCCATTCTCATCGACGGGGCTGTAGTGGAACAGGTTGAGAGCTTCAAGTTCCTTGGTGTCCACATCACCAACAAACTATCATGGTCCAAATAAACCAAGACAGTCGTGAAGAGGGCACGACAAAGCCTATTCCCCCTCAGGAGACTGAAAAGATTTGGCATGGGTCCTCAGACCCTCAAAAAGCTGCACCATCGAGAGCATCCTGACTGGTTGCATCACCGCCTGGTATAGCAACTGCTCGGCCTCTGACCGCAAGGCACTACAGAGGGTAGTGCGTACGGCCCAGTACATCACTGGGGCCAAGCTTCCTGCCATCCAGGACCTCTATACCAGGCGGTGTCAGAGGAAGGACCTAAAAATGATCAAAGACTCCAGCCACCCTAGTCTTAAACTGTTCTCTCTGCTACCGCACGGCAAGCGGTACCGGAGCGCCAAGTCTAGGTCCAAAAGGCTTCTTAACAGCTTCTACCCCCAAGCCATAAGACTCCTGAACAGCTAATCATGGCTACCCGGACTATTTGCATTGTCCCCCCACCCCACCCCACCCCAACCCCCTCTTTTACGCTGCTGCTACTCTGTTTATTATTTATGCATAGTCACTTTAACTCTACCCACATGTACATATTACCTCAATTACCTCGACTAACCGGTGCCCCTGCACATTGACTCTGTACCGGTACCCCCTGTATATAACCTCCCTACTGTTATTTTATTTTACTGCTGCTCTTTAATTATTTGCTATTTTAAAAAAAATCTTGAAAAATGCATTGTTGGTTAAGGGCTTATAAGTAAGCATTTCACTGTAATGTCTACACCTGTTGTATTCGGCGCATGTGGCAAATACAATTTGATTTGATTTGATGTAATGCCGAGCAGAAATTACAATAAGAAGCATTTTCGATATGCATTTACAAAACCCAGCAAGATACATTCTTTTTTTATGCGTTTTATCTTTTTTTACTGAGTGAAAAGCACAGAATTCTGCATTAATGCGACCCCTAAGTTTAACTAGCTATTTATCTAAGTAAGTGGCTGAATTAATAAGGTGACGGGCGTCATATTGTGTTAGCTTTCTGCCGCGTTTGAGAAGTCAAAGCGATTGGATGAGTCATCTGTACAGCTGTCTCTGTTATTTATTTATTTTTTATGAAGGGGTTCCCACATATGATTAACACTTGTTGGCTGCTTTTCCTTCACTCTGCCGTCCGACTCATTACAAACCATCTCACTTGGGTTGAGGTCGGGGGATTGTGGAGGCCAGGTCATCTGATGCAGCACTCCATCACTCTCCTTCTTGGTAAAATAGCCCTTACACAGCCTGGAGGTGTGTTGGGTCATTGTCCTTTTGAAAAACAAATTATAGTCCCACTTAGCCCAAACCAGATGGGATGGCGTATCGATGCAGAATGCTGTGGTATCCATGCTGGTTTAGTGTGCCTTGAATTCTAAATAAATCACAGACAGTGGCACCAGCAAAGCACCCCACACCATAACACTTCCTCCTCCATGCTTTACAGTGGGAACTACACATGCAGAGATCATCCGTTCACCCACACCGCGTCTCACAAAGACACGGCGGATGGAACCAAAAATCTCCAATTTGGACTCCAGACCGAAGGACACATTTGCACCAGTCAAATGTCCATTACTCATGTTTCTTGGCCCAAGCAGGTCTCTTCTTCTTATTGGTGTCCTTTAGTAGTGGTTTCTTTGCAGCAATTCGACCATGAAGGCCTGATTCACACAGTCCCCTCTGAACAGTTGATGTTGAGATGTGACTGTGACTTGAACTCTGTGAAGCATTTATTTGGGCTGCAATTTCTGAGGTGCAGTTAACTCTAAAGAACTTATCATCTGCAGCAGAGGTAACTCTGGGTCTTCCTTTCCCGTGGCGGTCCTCATGAAAGCCAGTTTCATCATAGCGCTTGATTGTTTTTGCGACTGCACTTGAAGAAACTTTCAACGTTTTTGAAATGTTCAGTGTTGACTGACCTTCATGTCTTAAAGTAATGATGGACTGCCGTTTCTCTTTGCTTATTTGAGCTGTTCTTGCCATAATTTGGACTTGGTATTTTACCAAATAGGACTATCTTCTGTATACACCCCTACCTTGTCACAACACAACTGATTGACTCAAACACATTAACAAGGAAAGAAAGTCCACACATTCACTTTTAAGAAGGCATACCTGTTAATTGAAATGCATTCCAGGTGACTACCTCATGAAGCTGGTTGAGAGAATGCCAAGAGTGTGCAAAGCTGTCATCAAGGCAAAGGGTGGCTATTTGAAGACTCTCAAATATAAAATATATTTTGATTTGTTTAACACTTTTTTGGTTACTACATGATTCCATATGTGTTATTTCATAGTTTTGATGACTTCACTATTGTTCTACAATGTAAAAAATAGCAAAAATAAAGAAAAATCCTTGAATGAGTAGGTGTGTCCAAACTTTTGACTGGTAGTGTATACGTGTGTTCTACAGCGGGTAAATGATGTATTACAGCGGATTTCTGAGCTGCTCTCTTGTTTCATAAAGTCTTCTTTGGTGTTCCAGGCAGCATACGTTTTCTTCTGTTTGTTTTGCGCCTTCAGAATAGAAGCGGTCATTAGCAATAAGTGTTCTCCACAGGTATCCCTGTATAAGGTTTTGTCTGAGTTGAACCGGTCACCACACACACACACACACACACACACTCCACACCGGCTCTGAGTGATGTGTTGTTCCCTCGACCTGTCTCCTTCTCTGGAAAGCACCGGCCCAACCTGCTATGTTTAACCGGGAGACAGGAGGAATTTCCCCAAAAAAATCCTTGGCTCTCTTATAAGCGGTGCACCACTGTCCCCCTCTGTTCCCCCCTGTTCACTGGGAAGCATCCGGGGAATGTCCCCCCTGCCGTGTCGGACACATCCAGGTCCTTTTTCTGTAAATGCCATGAGGCTCAGATAAGGTTTGATCCTGCCTGCCCCCCAGTAGCACCACTGATGACAGGCACTGTATTGATCTGTGGTCGTCTCCAGCTGTAGCTCAAACAGCATGCTGTATCATCTGTCAAGGGTATTACCTCAGTGCCCTGTACTCTCTCTACTCAGATCACTAATCCCACTCAGTGTGTGTGTTTGTTTGTCAAATCAAATCAAATTTTATAGGTCGCATACACATATTTAGCAGATGTTATTGTGGGTGTTGCGAAATGCTTGTGTTCCTAGCTCCAACAGTGTAGTAATATCTAACAATTCACAACAATACACACAAATATAATAGGAAAATAATATAATTAAGAAATGTATAAATATTAGGACGAGCAATGTCGGAGTCCAGAGTATAAATATATATATACAATACCAGTCACAAATGTGGACACAACTACTTATTCAAGGGTTTTTCTTTATTTTTACTATTTTCTATATTGTAGAATAATAGTGAAGAAATAAAAACTATGAAAAACACATATGGAATCATGTAGTAACCAAAAAAGTGTTAAACAAATCTAAAATATTTTATATTTAAGATTCTTCAAAGTAGCCACCCTATGCCTTGATGACAGCTTTGCACACTCTTGGCATTCTCTCAACCAGCTTCACCTGAAATGTGTAAGGGTTGGTGTGAGGTGTGATCCAGGTGCGGTGCAGGATAGGCAGTAGGCAGAGATGGTGAAACATGGATCTTTACTTGTGGTCCCAAAACCAGGATTCAAAATAACGGACTTGTCACGATAAAATAAAGGAGGAGCAAATTGGTCACCAAAAACAGGCTGACAGCAAACATACGAAATACTAACTATGACTGAAAACAACAATGAAACAGCGAGAACACTTCTCAAGTACCTGTACATACGTCTCGCGATCAGACACTGATTAGTACTGTTTGGCATCGAGAAACTAGGAGAGACAACAGAGCAAGGGAACACAGGGAAGTGAGGGCATAAATACACAGGTGAACAGGTAGACACAGGTGACACCAATAGGATAATGATTAGTCCAGACTGTAAGTGAGGAGGTGCCTAAGGTTTTCGGAGGATGACAAATTTACATTTACATTTAAGTCATTTAGCAGACGCTCTTATCCAGAGCGACTTACAAATTGGTGCATTCAACTTAGAAACCTAGTGGGTCGCTCCGGAACTGCGACCCCCTCCTGTAACAGAAATGCTTTTCCAACAGTCTTGAAGGAGTTCCCACATATGCTGAGCACTTGTTGGCTGCTTTTCCATCACTCTGCAGTCCAACTCATTCCAAACCATCTCAATTGGGTTGAGGTCGTGTGATTAAGAACAGCTCAAATAAGCATAGAGAAATGACGTCCATCATTACTTTAAGACATGAAGGTCAGTCAATACGGAACATTTCAAAAACTTTGAAAGTTTCTTCAAGTGCAGTCGCAAAAACCATCAAGCGCTATGATGAAACTGGCTCTCATGAGGACCACCACAGGAATGGAAGACCCAGAGTTACCTCTGCTGCAGAGGATAAGTTCATTAGAGTTACCAGCCTCAGAAATTGCAGCCCAAATAAATGCTTCACAGAGTTCAAGTCACAGACACATCTCAACATCAACTGTTCAGAGGGGACTGTGTGAATCAGGCCTTCATGGTCGAATTGCTGCAAAGAAACCACTACTAAAGGACACCAATAAGAAGAAGAGACCTGCTTGGGCCAAGAAACACAATTAATGGACATTAGACCGGTGGAAATTTGTCCTTTGGTCTGGAGTCGAAATGTGAGATTTTTGGTTCCAACCGCCGTGTCTTTGTTTGACGCGGTATGGGTGAACGGATGATCTCCGCATGTGTAGTACCCACCGTAAAGCATGGAGGAGGAGGTGTTATGGTGTGGGGGTGCTTTGCTGGTGACACTGTCTGTGATTTATTTAGAATTCAAGGCACATTTAACCAGCATGGCTACCACAGCATTCTGCAGCGATAAGCAATCCCATCTGGTTTGGGCTTAGTGGGACTATCATTTGTATTTCAACAGGACAATAATCCAACACGCCTCCAGGCTGTGTAAGGGCTATTTGACCAAGAAGGAGAGTGATAGAGTGCTGCATCAGATGACCTGGCCTCCACAATCCTCCGACCTCAACCCAATTGAGATGGTTTGGGATGAGTCGGACCGCAGAGTGAAGGAAAAGCAGCCAACAAGTGCTCAGCATATGTGGGAACTCCTTCAAGACTGTTGGAAAATCATTCCAGGTGAAGCTGGTTGAGAGAATGCCAAGAGTGTGCAAAGCTGTCATCAAGGCAAAGGGTGGCTATTTGAAGAATATCAAATATCAAATATATTTTGATTTGTTTAACACTTTTTTGGTTACTACATGATTCCATATGTGTTATTTCATAATTTTGATGTCTTCACTATTATTCTACAATGTAGAAAATAGTAAAAATAAAGAAAAACCCTTGCATGAGTAGGTGTTCTAAAACGTTTGACCGGTAGTGTATATATGAATGTGATGGGATGTATAGACATATAGAATATTTAGTATATCAGTGTTTGTGTGTTTGTGTGTGTGAGACAATACCAAGGCTATAACACTGTCCTCTACTTGGCTGCCTTGATTGAGACAAACAGGCCCTCTTTTAGAGCGGTGGCTGGGTAAAGAATACATTCAAAGCCTGACTGTAGTGTCCTCTTCATCACAAACAAACGGTACTGGGGATAAATATCAGGCCTGTGGAACATAACTACATGAATAATGCAGTGCTTATGTCTAGACTGAGCGCATAATGACTCGAAAAGGACTTCAAAGGTGAACAGATCTCATCTGGAGAAGCGATGTTTGCGACTATAAGAATATTCCCAGTGCTTTAACTTGCAGGAGATTTGCTTTTGAGCGCAATCTTCACTCATTGTAGCCTAAATCTGATTTGATCTGAATGTCAGAAACAACATGTTGTGTAAAGTGAATAGAGATGTTGACTCTGTGTGATGTAGCCAAGGTCATGTACAGTATGTAGTCGTCTATGATACACTGTACTCCTTGTCATTATCGCATTACACTATTTCGGTATCTACTAGACGTCAAACACACCGATAGTCTCATGGAATGAAAGCGTACCCAAAAGCACTTCAGCCCAGCTTGTACAAAAAGGGCAATCAATCGCTCAATTTAGGGACTTGATAATCCGAAAAAGCTTTATTTAGCCCATGACCCTTCAACAGGTGACTCTCCCAGACAAAACTATAGGAGCACTCTGTATATAACTACGTTTGTATGTTGGCCACTATAAGCTGGTACGGCATGTGTTGCTCTACACCATGAAAGAAGATGTAGGATTAGTACTTATTTGTTTTTCTTGTGCTTTGTGATAAATGACACAAAAGACAAAATATTGTCATTCATTCATTCATATAGAGGATTTGTTGTGCAGTTTCCCTCACCTTCATCTCGTGTTCTATCTCGATTACTTTGGCCTTGGCTTTCTCTATGGCTTGCTCCCCTTCTTTTAGAAGAGCCTTTAGAGACAAAAACAGTTCATAATGTGGTTAAAGGACAATGAAACCTATGCATTCATAGGGTATTTAAAGCGTGTTATAACAGGAAGCGGGCTGATTAGCATCTTTTTGTATTAATGTATCTTGTGTAACTAAGTGTGTTTGTTTATGTTGACTAACTCAAGAACTAATAAGCGATGTGCTGCTCTATTCCAATACGTGATGTATAGGCTAAGGCCTAGTACTTATGTAATATTACCATTAATTCGTTTATTCATACAAATAGAAGATTTGTTTTGCAGTTTCCCTTACCTTGACCTCCAGCTCCAGCTTATGTCTCCTGGCCTTGGCCTTTTGCTCCTGGTCTATGGGCTTGCTGGCCCCATCTTCAGCCTTTTTCTTGTCCTCTTCTACCTTCTCGGCCTCCTTTTTGGCCTGTAGTCCTTCTTTATTGCCCTCCTCCACCAGATCCATCATCTGTTCAGCGTTCTGTGTGTGTGTGTGTGTGTGTATTACCTCTGTTGTCTGCTTTCTCTAATGATCCAATACTGTGCCCTAACTGCCTGCCCTACAGTTTTGGAATGTTGCATGCTATTTTAATTTCACAATAATAGTAGAGCAAACATAAAATAAACATTTTTACTCCTCAAAACGTCACACACGCACACACACACACACACACAAACATAGGGGTGTCTTCATTGAGGTGGAAAGTTCAGAATGTTGCAAATAGAAATGTAATGTATAGAGCTGACATGATTCCTTCTGTAACATGACAGTTCTGTTCTACTCCATACATCTCATTTGGAGATTACATGCTCAGCGTCATAGTGGATTGATAGTCTGTCTTGTAGAAATGCATTTTACTGTACAGTGATGGTACATGACTAGCTATGGCTTCACATTAATCTTCCATGACAGTATTCATCACATGGACCACTGCTGCTATCCTGAGCTTTCATGTTGTCATCTGTATAGATTTGATCCATCTGAACTCCCCCCAAAACAAAAATAGATGTGAAAAAAATAGACGTGAAAAATGGATAAACTATTAAAAACGTATTTTATCCATCTACCGCTCTATATTAGTTTATCCATTTTTCACATCTATTTTTTCCTTCTTTTCATAACCCCTTTGTCTTGATCATACCTTAACTTGAATCAGGTACTCTGATTTTATGTCGTACACCTGGAGCTACCCTGTCCTATTCTGAGTCGACATAGACTGGAGGAAATGTTCTGACAACGATCCTTTTTTTTCGTCATCCTGGGACCTCAACCCTGGATATGTAGACTATGTGCTGCCAGAGAGTTCAAAGTTCAGAAGTTGATAGGGTTAAGTGAACACAGACAAGGTCTTACACAGACAAGGTCAACAAATTAACTAATTTGCTGAAAGATGCTAATCAGAGAGGAGCAGTCCAAAGACTTGACATAATAATTTAACGGATTAGAACAAGGATTACAAATGTAATGAGAGAGAGATAGAGCGAGAGAGAGAGAGAGAGAGCGAGAGAGAGAGAGGGAGATAGAGAGAGAGCGCGAGAGAGAGAGAGAGAGCGAGAGAGAGAGAGTGAGAGAGAGAGAGAGCGAGAGAGAGAGAGAGAGAGAGAGAGAGAGAGCGAGAGAGAGAGAGAGCGAGAGAGAGAGAGCGAGAGAGAGAGAGAGCGAGAGAGAGAGAGAGAGAGAGAGAGAAAGCGAGAGAGAGAGAGCGAGAGAGAGAGAGAGAGAGGGAGAGAGAGAGAGAGATAGAGATGGAGAGAGAGAGAGAGAGGAGCTGGGTTTAATGTGCTGGGCCGGAGCGGAGGTGAGAGTGAGCAGCTCTATTAATACTACAATGTTCCTTAGACGTAAATCGTCGGTCAACCTGATCATACTCAGACAGTCTTACCTCTCCTTCTATGCATACAATAATAGGTTACATATTTGATATCTAGCATTTTTTTTTTTTGTCGCAATATCCTATTTACTGTATCTTATATTGTTTCTCTGGTTATCATGTCAATGTCATTCAACAAGTATGGTATGTTGACCTTACTTTAAACTAATATCCCTCAATAATAGGTTATATATTTGGGATCCAACATTATCCAATCTGCTGTCCCTTCCATTGTATCTCTGGTTGCTGTATTAAATGTGTTACATGAATGTCATTCTCCAAAGGAATGGTTGTCACTGATATGATATGGGATGTTGACATTCTTTCAAACAAAGAATTAGGGATATAAACTGAACAAAAATATAAAGTGTTTGTCCCATGTTTCATGAGCTGAAATAAAAGATCCCAGAAATGTTCCATATGCACAAAAAGCTTATTTATCTAAAATTATGTGCACAAATTTGTTTACATCCCTGTTAGTGGGTATTTCTCCTTTGCCAAGATAATCCATCCACCTAACAGGTGTGGCATATCAAGAAGCTGATTAAACAGCATGATCATTACACAGGTGCACCTTGTGCTGGGGACAATAAAAGGCCACTCTAAAATGTGCAGTTTTGTCACACAACACAATGCTACAGATGTCTTAAGTTTTGAGGGAGCGTGCAATTGGCATGCTGACCATAAGCCGCCTCCAACGTCGTTTTAGAGAATTTGGCAGTACGTCCAACCGGCCTCACAACCGCAGACCACATGTAACCACACCAGCCCAGGACCTCCACATCTGGCTTCTTTACATGCGGGATCGTCTGAGACCAGCCATCCGGACAGCAGATTAAACTGATGAGTATTTCTGTCTGTAATAAAGCCCTTTTGTTGAGAAAAACCCATCCTGATTGGCTGGGACTGGCTCCCCAATGGGTGGGCCTGGCTCCCAAGTGGGTGGATCTATGCCCTCCCTGACCTACCCATGGCTGCACCCCTGCCCAGTCATGTGAAATCCAAAGATTAGGGCCTAATGAATTTATTTCAATATACTGATTTCCTTATATGAACTGTAACTCAGTAAAATCGTTGAAATTGTTGCATGTTGCATTTATATTTTTGTTCAGTATATATATATATATAATGAGTGTACAAAACATTAAGAACACATGCTCTTTCCATGACCGGGTGAATCCAGGTGAAAGCTATGATCCCTTATTGATGTCACCAGTTAAATCCACTTCAATCAGTGTAGATGAAGGGGAGGAGATGGGTTAAAGAAGGATTTTCAAGCCTTGAGACAATTGAGACATGGATTGTGTGTGTACATTTCAGAGGGTGAATGGGCAAGACAAACATTTACGTGCCTTTGAACGGGGTATGGTAGTAGGTGCCAGGCGCACCGGTTTGTGTCAAGAACTGCAATGCTGCTGGGTTTTTCGCGCTCAACAGTTTCCCGTGTGTATCAAGAATAGTCCACCACCCAAAGGACATCCAGCCAACTTGACACAACTGTGGGAAGCATTGGCGTCAACATGGGCCACCATTCCTGTGGAACGCTATCGGGGGCTGGGGTCCCAGCAGGTCCCAATTTTCTCCCTACCCCTCCGCCTTGGCCTTTGGTGTTTACAGATCTGTAAGGTATAAGCAATATGATTGTAATGCAGCTCCACCACTAAACTGTTTATACCTATCCAGACATCGAACAGTACCTACTCTGGGGGGTGCTGTTCTGGTCTGTTGGTGTCCTGGGGAGGAAGTGGGGGGCTGTCTGTCTACCCCACCCCCAGTACAGTACCTACTCTGGGGGGTGCTGTTCTGGTCTGTTGGTGTCCTGGGGAGGGAGGGGGGACTGTCTGTCTACCCCACCCCCAGTACAGTACCTACTCTGGGGGGTGCTGTTCTGGTCTGTTGGTGTCCTGGGGGAGGGAGGGGGGGACTGTCTGTCTACCCCACCCCCAGTACAGTACATACTCTGGGGGGTGCTGTTCTGGTCTGTTGGTGTCCTGGGGAGGGAGGGGGGGGACTGTCTGTCTACCCCACCCCCAGTGCAGTACCTACTCTGGGGGGTGCTGTTGTGGTCTGTTGGTGTCCTGGGGAGGGAGGGGGGGCTGGGCTCCCTTTGTCTGCGGATCATCTACCAGCCTAAGAGGATTAAAGCATGTTATGACATTAAACTAGAAGCATGGTTATCAGGGGTGGCTGGCGACCAGGCTTTCCTCACTAAGCGGACTAGAGAAGGCACACTTACTGAATGCAGCTCTCGTGACAACAGTAGGAGGTGTTTACTGTTAGTTAGATGCAGCACTGCAACACTATCCAAGGTTCCTCTCCTGTTTGTTCCCCTGTGTTTACTAACACATTTACTTGTGTTCTTATTCACCTTCATGTTCGAGAGGGAATGAACAATTATTTCCCAGCAGGCAAAGAAGTATGTGTTCTCCATCATGCAATCAGCTGGCTTATGAATTGAAATTGAAAGCACAGCTGTTCAGAAGAAAGGCTTGGAGATGTTGTTAGAGCTTACTCCCCTACCGCTCGTCAGATCACATCATCCTCAATTCATTTCCGGTTTTCAAACAGAACAAAAGTCCTTTCCTGAGTTTCCACTCTTACCTATAAAAAAAGAGACGTGAATGTTTTCTTTGTTTCTTGTCAAGAGCTGATAAAACAAATGTAATGTTTTATAAGTAATGGTTTTACCCGTCTGTCACAACATTAGGCAGTGTGTACCGTGCACAACACCTCCCAGCCCCTACGGTGTCCTTCAGAATTGATCTGGTCCTACAGAAGAGTATTCATCAAAATGTAAAATGGCCACTCCTCCCTAAAACATCACAATGCAGCAATGGGGTTGCTGTAAATCAAAGACACAATGCCCTTGACATCTGCATTATACTCATAAACTGGTGTATTTTTATTTGGTAGGATGAAATCCCTGGCCTAGCGACTATAGTAAACGGCCCAGCCAGGTTTAAGACAGAGCAGAGGGGGGTATTACGATGGCAGGTGGGCCTGTCTGTCTGGTCACATTGAATGCTGATTTATATAGTCTACCTGCAGAATGGCTTTAAACCCGGTTTAGGGTGGTTTGCTGTCTGGAATATGCATGGGGAGTGTCTTTCTGTCTGTCTGTCTTCCTGTCTGTCTGTACAGCACTATAACAGGTCTACCGCATGCACGCGCACACACACCCAAACACACACAGCTCATTTTAGGGGCTACACTTAGAAAAAAGGGAACTCTCTACCTGGAACCAAACGGGTTCTACCTGGAACAAAAAAGGGTTCTTCAAAGGGTTCTCCTATGGGGACAGCCAAATAACCCTTTTAGGTTCTAGATAGCACCTTTTTTTCTAAGAATGTAAGGTAAAAGTTGAAGCTAGACACCAGGCTGTAACTTGTTAGTGTTAAAGAGCATGTAAAAGGCACGGTTGACTTCCAGTTAGAGATCTGTCGCCGTGTGGGTCCAGCTGCTTTTCAGAGGGTTGTCAGAACCACACTTTGTTCTCCCCTTTCAGGGCTATTGAAGTCTGTTGAAGTCTGTTGATTAAAATATATGTTTTATGGAATTCAGTTTGAACACAAGTCCTTGACTTCACATGGATGGAGGACAGGTGCTTTTTTCCTTGTTCAAAAGTCATTATTGGTACGTGCCAGAAATGAAAAGTTCAGACCCACTTGAGTCATTAGTAGGCCTGCATCGTGCCTGCTTTTCAGTCGAAAAACTCCTATCTACATTCCTCATGTAGTCCACAGAAACAACCCACAGATATTCAACAGGCTAAATACTCCAATGGAGAAACAAAAGGCAGTAGCTTTACAAGTAGATTCAATACAAAAAAGGCATTACAAAAATACTCCAAATTGATTACTGTCCCATTTAGCCTAAGACTGCTGCTAATAGGTTTCCATTACCACAGGTCTGTGCCTGCCTGGTTGCTAGTCGTTTGTTACAGTCCCATTAGACAGCATGCACAGAGGTCACATTATACAAATTAATGAGAGGGGAAGATGATTGTTATTTACAAAAATGGTTGGATCATTTGCATTGAATTGCAGTCTCAGGTTTTGACGTAGCAATATCTCATGTCAGTGGTTACCTATTAAAGGAGTCTCATTTCTACTCCTCTTTTTTATTGCGCATTCTCATTTCACATACAGTGCTCTGAGAGAGGGGGCCTGCGAGTACGTGTGTGTGTGTGTGTGCGTGCATGCGTGCAAACAAGAGCAGATGAAATTACGTTTCTCACTGTCAAACACATTACACAAATGTTCCTTGGGCCTTTGAGGCCCTGCTTTAGGCAAGCAAAGTCTGAAAATCTGAAAGTAGTCATGAGATATTGATATCAAACCTCCTTGATGGGAAAGTGTTTTGCATAGCCTAATGTAAGGTGAGATGGCGGGTGTCATGGAGACTGTGTCTCCACGATTCTGGTGTTAGTGCAGCTCTGCTGTCCTGGTCACATCAGGATAGAGTCATTACTTTGCCCTGTCTGACTTGTGTGTTTATTTGTTTTTTTGTTTGTTTGAGTCTTTCCTCCTGGGTCTCTGTGTGAGCCTGCTGTGTGAGCAAGAGAATAGCACCGTGGTGAGTACTGTCAAATCAAATCAAATCAAATTATATTGGTCGCATACACGTTTAGCAGATGTTATTGCGGGTGTAGCGAAATGCTTGTGTTCCTAGCTCGAACAGTGCATCTATATATGTATGTGTATATGTGTGTGTATGTATGTGTGTGTATATATATACATTACCAGTCAAAAGTTTGGACACACCTACTCATTCAAGGGTTTTTCTTTATTTTTACTATTCTTTACATTGTAGAATAATAGTGAAGACATCAAAACTATGAAATAACACATATGGAATCATGTAGTAACCAAAAAAGTGTTAAACAAATCAAAATATATTTTATATTTGAGATTCTTCAAATAGCCACCATTTGACTTGATGACAGTTTTGAACACTCTTGACATTCTCTCAACCAGCTTCATGAGGTAGTCACCTGGAATGCATTTCAATTAACAGGTGTGCCTTGTTAAAAGTACATTTGTGGAATTTCTTTCCTTCTTAATGCGTTTGAGCCAATCAGTTGTGTTGTGACAAGGTAGGGTGCGTATACAGAAGATAGCCCTATTTGGTAAAAGTCCATATTATGGCAAGAACAGCTCAAATAAGCAAAGAGAAACGACAGTCCATCAATACTTTAAGACATGAAGGTCAGTCAATACGGAACATTTCAAGAACTTTGAAAGTTTCTTCAAGTGCAGTCGCAAAAACCAACAAGCGCTATGATGAAACTGGCTCTCATGAGGACCGCCACAGGAATGGAAGACCCAGAGAAACCTCTGCTGCAGTGGTTAAGTTCATTAGAGTTACCAACCTCAGAAATTGCAGCCCAAATAAATGCTTCACAGAGTTCAAGTAACAGACACATCTCAACATCAACTGTTCAGAGGGGACTGTGTGAATCAGGATGATCTCCACATGTGTAATTCCTACTGTAAAGCATGGAGGAGGAGGTGTTATGGTGACACTGTCTCTGATTTATTTTAAAATTCAAGGCACACTTAACCAGCATGGCTACCACAGCATTCTGCAGTGATACGCCATCCCATCTGGTTTGGGCTTAGTGGGACTATCATTTGTTTTTCATCAGGACAATGACCCAACACACCTCCAGGCTGTGTAAGGGCTATTTTACCAAGAAGGAGAGTGATGGAGTGCTGCATCAGATGACCTGTCCTCCACAATCCCCCGACCTCAACCCAATTGAGATGGTTTGGGATGAGTCAGACGGATATGTGTTATTTAATAGTTTTGATGTCTTCACTATTATTCTACATCGTAAAAAATAGTAAAAATTAAGAAAAACCCTTGAATGAGTAGGTGTGTCCAGACTTTTGACTGGTATATATATATATATTCCATTATTAAAGTGACCAGTGTTCCATGTCTGTGTACATAGGGCAGCAGCCTCTAAGGTGCAGGGATGAGTAACCGGGTGGTAGCCAGCTAGTGACAGTACGCTAAGTTCAGGGCAGGGTACTGGGTGGAGGCCGGCTAGTGATGGCTATTTAACTGTCTGATGGCCTTGAGATAGAAGCTGTTTTTCAGTCCCTCGGTCCCAGCTTTAATGCACCTGTACTGACCTCACCTTCTGGATGATAGCGGGGTGTACAGGCCGTGGCTGAGGTCCTTGATGATCTTCTTGGCCTTCCTGTGACACCGGGTGCTGTAGATGTCCTGAAGGGCAGGCAGTGTGCTCCCGGTGATGCATTGGGCTGACCGCACCACCCTCTGGAGAGCCCTGCGGTTGCGGGCGGTGCAGTTGCCGTATCAGGCAGTGATACAGCCTGACAGGATGCTCTTAATGGTGCATCTGTAAAAGTTTGTGAGGGTCTTAGGGGCCAAGACAAATTTCTTCAGCTTCCGGAGGTTGAAGAGGCGCTGTTACACCTTCTTCACCACACTGTCTGTGTGGGTGGACCATTTCATATTGTCAGTGATGTGTACACAGAGGAACTTGAAGCCTTTCAACTTCTCCACTGCTGCCCCATCGATGTGGATGGGGGCGTGCTCCCTCTGCTGTCTCCTGAACACGATCAGCTCCTTCATTTTGTTGACGTTGAGGGAGAGGTTATTTTCCTGGCACCACTCCGCCAGGTCCCTCACCTCCTCCCTGTAGGCGGTCTCGTCATTGTTGGTAATCAGGCCTAACACTGTTGTGTCTTCTGCAAACTTGATGTTTAAGTTGGAGGCGTGCATGGCCACGCAGTCATGGGTGAACAGGGAGTACAGGAGGGGGCTGAGCACGCACCCTTGTGGGGCCCCTGTGTTGAGGATCAGCATATTGGAGGTGTTGTTGCCTACCTTAACCACCCAGTGGCGGCCCGTCAGGAAGTCCAGGACCCAGTTGCGCAGGGCGGGGTTCATGGTGGTGATGGTCCTCCTCCACAGCGCATTGATGTTCAACTCTCACAGACTCAGTATCAGCCAGGAGCTCTGCATGTTGCCCACAGCCAGCCCTCCCAGGCAGCCCTCCCAGCCCTCCCCAGCGATTGTCCTCAGTCTCTACACTAGTCTCACAGATTTGTCAGCCAGCCGCTGACTCAGTATAGCTAATGTTTTGGGTGAGCTGCTCCCATTCATCTCAGTTCATTAGAAAGCATTCAGAGCCGGGGATATTTCATTAGTTTATTGTTTCATCAATTTGGAGGTTTCATTAGTTAAAGTCCTGCTTCGCTCCTAATAAGATCTACTTAAATCGCCCACTCTGTGGGTCGACTCCTGTAATTACTCAGAAGTGAGCCAGAATGGTACATAGTAGCTACATTTACCTTATTTGCTCCCTTCAGTATGAAACTGTGTTCCGGACAGGTAATGGCTGCGTTCAAAATGGCACCATATTCCCTCAATAGTGCACTACTTTTACATTTACATTTACATTTACGTCATTTAGCAGACGCTCTTATCCAGAGCGACTTACAAATTGGTGCATTCACCTTATAGCCAGTGGGATAACCACTTTACAATATTTTATTTTTTGGGGGGGGGGTGGGGTGGGGTAAGGGGGGGGTTAGAAGGATTACTTTATCCTATCCCAGGTGTTCCTTAAAGAGGTGGGGTTTCAAATGTCTCCGGAAGGTGGTGAGTGACTCCGCTGTTCTGGCGTTGCGAGGGAGCTTGTTCCACCATTGGGGTGCCAGAGCAGCGAACAGTTTTGACTGGGCTGAGTGGGAACTGTGTTTTAGCAGAGGTAGGGGAGCCAGCAGGCCAGAGGTGGATGAACGCAATGCCCTCGTTTGGGTGTAGGGACTGATCAGAGCCTGAAGGTACGGAGGTGCCGTTCCCCTCACAGCTCCGTAGGCAAGCACCATGGTCTTGTAGCAGATGCGAGCTTCAACTGGAAGCCAGTGTAGTGTGCGGAGGAGCGGGGTGATGTGAGAGAACTTGGGAAGGTTGAACACCAGACGGGCTGCTGCATTCTGGATGAGTTTTAGGGGTTTAATGGCACAGGCAGGGAGCCCAGCCAACAGCGAGTTGCAGTAATCCAGACGGGAGATGACAAGTGCCTGGATTAGGACCTGTGCCGCTTCCTGTGTAAGGCAGGGTCGTACTCTCCGAATGTTGTAGAGCATGAACCTACAGGATCGGGTCACCACCTTGATGTTAGCAGAGAACGACAGGGTGTTGTCCAGGATCACGCCAAGGCTCTTCGCACTCTGGGAGGAGGACACAACGGAGTTGTCAACCGTGATGGCGAGTGTGTGAGAGCCCTGGTCAAAAGGAGTGCAATGTAGGGTGCCATTTGAGATGCAACCTGGATCTTTATGCAATTTCAACAGTGGAACATGCACTATAATACACTATAACATCATATAAAACAGTATCAGTGCCTGTCCTGGGAGATTGTACACAGGTGTCTCCCACACTGAGAGCTTGCCTCTGTTCTCTAATATCTACATGATATTAAGCCAGGCCTGAGTAATGGGAAAAAGGGCCTTGTTCATGGCTCTGTGCATTCAGCTCATTGTTTTTCATCCACACCCCATGCTGCAAACAGTCATGCCTCAAGATAGGGCTGTGATCAGGATAGCATATACTGTATTTCTCAAAGGAATAACTCCTCCGGAAAGATAAACTCAATCATCCAAAGCACTGCTTTTGAAGATAGATCTGACCTGGGATTAATTCCATTGAGCTTCAATCTTTTTTTCAATCTTTTGACCTTGATTTCAATAGCAGCAATAGCAGCTTGTTTTGTTCATAGAAAATGTTTTATATGACACACAAACACACACACACACACACACACATAAATACATTATCTCTTCTCTGCCTCTTCAAACTGGTTAAAGGGATACTGCGAGATTCTGCCAATTAAGCCGTTTTTCTACTTACAGTCAGATGAATTGATTGCCAGAATTTCGCAGTATCCCTTTAATAGAGTCAGGGCTTCAGAAAGTGAGGACCTCTATCTATATGATTGAAGTCCTATCATGTAAAATGGTGAAATTGACATTGTTGCGTAATTTATCTATGAATGCGTTCCTACTGTATAATCTAGAATGGTGAAATTGACTCATTCTATCTCCCATGTCAAATTTACTGTTTCAGTGCTGCATACTGTAGTTAAAAATTAACACCTTTTTTCGGTTCCTGATCCTCATGTTAATCTCTCCTCTCCTGTATCTCCAGCCTTGGGGTCCTCTTGAACTCTTCTCCTGCCTCCCTCCCTCCATCCCTCCCTCCCTCCCTCCTTCCCTCCCTCTCTCCCTCCCTAGAACTCACTGCGTAACTCCCTCCCGCTGTAAATGGGGAATAGAGTGAGGTGAATTGATGAGAGGCGTCTCTTGATTGATAATTTTGCAGGGTTGCTAGGTCTTCATTTCCCCTGTGCTGAATCAGTTCTTTCATCACACAGCTCTCTCTCTCTCTCTCTGTCACGGCACACAGACAACTGGAGCACTGCTGCAGCTCACATTCTATGGAGGAGTGTCAACTATGCACCTTTTAGCCTGCAGTGTGTGTGCGTGAGTTTGTGTGTGAGTGCGCACATGTGTGTGAACTAGTAATAAAATAATTTGTGTGAAGTGATTGGGATGTTTTTGTTAGGTTTTGCCCAGTTTTTGCCCTGTCCCCTGAACATTAAGCATTTATGATGCTTAGGGATGGCCATTGCCTGTGAATCCAGTCCAGATATTTTAAGGATATATTTTTTTTCTTTCAAGAACTTACAAAAAATTATTTGTGTGAAATAAATGGGATGTTATTGATATGTTTGCTCAGTCTTTGGGAAGGCCTGAACATGAAGCATTTATGATGCTCAGGGATAGCTATTGTCTTTGATTAAAATCAGTGCAGATATGACGAGGATTTGCTTTTTTACCTGGTATCCTGTATTTTTAAGTGTGTTATTACATGTTGAGTGTTATTCAGGGCAATTGATACACTTGAGATAGTGAACTGTACTTTTCCAACTACCCAGAGTTTGGTTACATAAATCCCTAAGTAAAACATTCAAAGAACCTTGCATCCTATTTGCATTCAAATTTTTTCACAGCTCTATGTTGGTAAATGTAACTTGAGCTCATCTCTAAAAGCAGCAATGATAAATAAGTACTATGCCCTTAGCCTGCTTTGTGGCGTTTGGGGAGCACGTGTGCCAGAAAACGGAGGAGGTTTGAACAAAGTAAAACCCTGGACTGACTGTGTACAGCCTACGAATGGCTAAACAACCTTTTCTTCTCTCCTCTCCCCATCCTCTCCTATTCTCACCTCTCCTCACCTCTCCTCTCCCCATCCTCTCCTATTCTCACCTCTCCTCTCTCCCCGCCTCTCCTCTCCCCGTCCTCTGAGTGAAAGTGAGGGCTGTATTCCAGCCAATGGGCTGAAACCAGGTTAAAGGACTGTTGAAGTGAAGGAGATATCAGATAGCTGAAAGCCATACTTTTCAGGATGAGATTTATTGAATCAGAGTGGAGTGAGAAGCACTTCACTTCACTCTCACTCTTTTGTGTTGCACTTTAGATGACTTCAGTCCATTTTGTACCTCACCTTACATGAACCAAGGCTTTTTCTCTGCATGTGCTGGGAGAAATAACGGCAGAGAGTTTCGTATTAAAGTTGCATGCTGATTGGACGCCTTAGGTCTTGTGTAACGTCCCTCTGTGCATTAACCTTGCTGAGTTATGTTCTTTAGAACATCAACAAAATGTCTCGATCTATGGTTGTGTTAGTCACATAAAGTACACGTTGTCAATAGAGTACTCTTGAATGAAGCAGATGGCCATATGAACAGATATGACACTGTGTTTGAGTTTTCAGATGGTAGCCACTAACTCTCCGTGCATGGATTTAAATTATGGCTTCATCTGAAATTGTACTCTATTCCCTATATAGTGCTACTTTTGTAGTGCACTTTATGGGGAATAGGGTGCTATTTTGGACGCACCCTAAATCTGTGTGTCAAGCCAGAGAGAGCAGGGAGACTCCTTATCAGCCAGTTTGAGTCGATACCCGCATCTTATCATCCATTTCAATGGGGACCCGCAGGTTAATTGTCTATTTGTTTTAATCATTGATTGAGTAAACCTTTGCAGAAAGTAAATTTGTTTTTCTTTGAATTTTTCATTTTAATTGATTGAAGGCGCTTTCGCAATTATCCTCCCCGAAAACCCTACCTGCTCCCTGTTGGCTTCATCTGTTCTTCGGTGCAGTCGCAGCAATCTGACTCAGTTAAAGATTTCACTTCCAACTTCCCCTACAGTGCATTAGTGAGATCTGCCGCCCCAGTGCTCTGGTGGTGGGTAGAGTACAGTAGCTGGGATGAAAGGCGGGCCGTCCTCTGTGAAGTAAAGAGGAGTCAACCGTGGTAATCTTTACCCATGGCTTTATACGTTTTTCGATCCCAGCAGCCTGGCACTTTGCTGGCTTAATTGAATCTTAATTGCCTTTAATTGTTTATTTTACATTGTGGCTCAAGTCCATCAGTGTTTCCCCTAGGATTTTTTTCAGCAGCAGTGGCAAAATTGCGTAGAGATTTTAGGTCTGTCCCCGACCCAAAAAAATCTTGGTCGACCGAGATAAGTTATTTCGACTAATTGACTAATTGATTGGTCAAAAATTTTAAATGTGTATTTTAAAATATAAAGACACACCCTATGTGTTTTAATAAAATCAACTATATGCACTGAGCTTGTCTGATGCTTTAAGCGCACTGTTTGATTAAATAATTAAGACACACAAATGACTCGAGGGAGCCAGAGATCAAGATAACCAGAAGAAAACATCCTGTTCCCGACCCTACCCTCCTTTCCGACCCTACCCACTATCCAACGCGGGAAAAAGCGCTCACTGAAGATTCAGTTAAGCACATTTGAGAGTGCCACTGCAGCAGCCGCGTCCCGCACCCACAGAAGCATTTATGGCAGAGGAGTGGGGAACTGTGTGCTACAGAGACAGAAATATTTGGCATAGCAGGAGAAGGCTGCCGGACTAGAGAATGCCATTTGATTTTGATTTGATGATTGTTCCCTTCCCATTCCCCTTTCCCCAAAACCTGATTATACACCACAGGCCTATACTTTTGTTTGACCACACAAACCAGGTAACATCTTTATAATGGCTTTATTGTGGTAGTTAACAATCTGAATTAGACCTACAGTAGCCTAGATTAAAACAGCTAAGACTATCACTGACTCCAAGCACGAATAGCCTATGTCCCTCAAATATGATATATTGCAAAATGGAAAAATCATATAGGCTATAAAATAAAGAGCAGATGGTTTAAAAAAGTTAACATTGTAACATAACAAATTGAACAATAAACAACAAAACTGTGCTTAATTAAAATAAATGACGAACAGCAGGAGTTACAGCCAGTAGGCCTAGTATTTAATCAACATAGTTGAACAGTATTACAGTAAATATATTATTAACATAGTTGAACATTAAACAGTAAATATATTATGTTTAATAACAAGTAAAATAAATGAATAAGAAAATAGCCTAAATAGAGAACAAGTTGTAGCCAATCACAACAGGAGGCTAGACTATTTCCATTGGCTTCAACAGCAGCTTATAAATTCGATGCTGAACATAAAATGCTTATAAACTCGATGCTGAACATAAAATTGCTTGTATAGGCCTTGGATACTTTAATGCACAATTCCCAAAATGTAGCAGCCTGCATAATAGCTTAAAAGTCTCTCTATCTGTCAACTGTATCGGACTGGCCTACCTACTCACATAGACCTGGACTGCCACTTAATAACCTACTTCCCCAATCTTTTCAAGTTATGAGACAGGGCATTAATATGGAGTTGGTCCCTCCTTTGCTGCTGTAACAGCCTCCACTCTTCTGGGAAGGCTTTCCACTAGATGTTGGAACATTGCTCAGGGGACTTGCTTCCATTCATCCAGAAGAGCATTAGTGAGGTCGGGCACAGATGTTGGGCGATTAGGACTGGCTCGCAGTCTGTGTTCCAATTCATCCCAAAGGTGTTCGATGGGGTTGAGGTCAGGGCTCTGTGCAGGCCAGTCAAGTTCTTCCACACCAATCTCGATAAACCATTTCTGTATGGACCTCCCTTTGTGCACGGGGGCATTGTCATGCTGAAACAGGAAAGAGCCTTCCCCAAACTGGAGGCACAGAATCGTCTAGAATGTCATTGTACTGTACTGTAGCATTGAGATTTCCCTTCACTGGAACTAAGGGGCCTAGCCCGAACCATGAAAAACAGCCCCAGACCATTATTCCTCCTCCGCCAAACTTTACAGTTGGCACTATGCATTCGGGCAGGTAGAGTTCTCCTGGCATCCGCCAAACCCAGATTTGTCTGTCGGACTACCAGATGGTGAAGCGTGATTCATCACTCCAGAGAACGCATTTCCACTGCTCCAGAGTCCAATGGCGGCAAGCTTTACACCACTCCAGCCGACGCTTGGCATTGCGCATGGTGAGCCTAAGCTTGTGTGCGGCTGCTCGGCCATGGAAATCCATTTCATGAAGCTCCTACCCACAGTTATTGTGCTGATATTGCTTCCAAAGGCATTTTGGAACGCGGTAGTGAGTGTTGCAACCGAGGACAGATGATTTTTATGCACTATGCGTTCAACACTCGGCGGTCCCGTTCTGTGAGCTTGGGTGGACTACCAGTTCACGGCTGAGCCATTGTTGCTCCTAAACATTTCCACTTCACAATAACAGCACGTACAGTTGACCGGGGCAGCTCTAGCAGGGAAGAAATTTGACTTGTTGGAAAGGTGGCATTTTTTATTTAACCAGGTAAATTGACTGATAATAAATTATCTTCTCATTTACAGCAACGACCTGTGGAATAGTTTACAGGGGAGAGGAAAAATGAGTCAATTGGAAGCTGGGGATGATTAGGTGGCCATGATGGTCAGACTGAGATTTTAGCCAGGATACCAGGGTTAACACTCCTACTCTTACAATAAGTGCCATGGGATCTTTAGTGACCACAAAGAGTCAGGTCACCCATTTAACATCCCATCTGAAAGACAGCACCCTACAATGTCCCCAGATGCAGGGTGGTATGCTGCTGGCATCCTATGACGGTGCCACGTTGAAAGTCACTGAGCTCTTCAGTAAGGCCATTCTACTGCCAATGTCTGTCTATGGAGATTGCATGGTGGTGTGCTCGATTTTATACACCTCATTTTTCTCCCACCAAGCTAGCGGTCCAGTGTAGAATTCTGTTCTATCTTGGAGATAATCCTTCATTTCATTTTTGCTATCCCCTTGATCCTCTTTCTCTCCTTACTCTCCACACATGACCATCTCCATCTCCTTGTCCATTTAAAAAAAAATTGTGCAGGTTTCTCCTCTTCATCCGTGGATGTAGAGCTGTCTCTGTGCCACCCTCAAACGGTCGGCCAGCTGGGACACGTTGATGTAGGCTTTGTCCCGTTTTGCATCATCAAGGAACGAAAGCAGCTTGAAGCGGTGGTCTACGGTTTTAGTAATTTAAGTTTACACTGAAAACGTTTTACCATCCCAATTATTATTATTTGTTCATATTTGTTGGAGTGGTGGCAAGGATTTAGCAGCGGTGGCTCACCGCTGCTAAATAACTATAAGGGAAATACTGAGAGTAATGAGGATGTAGATGAGGGAATGTTTTTGCAGAAGACAGACAAAATGACTGTTGGGACATCCGGGTCTATGATACAACACCTGTCATGACATTTCCTGCTGGGGCCACATATAGGAAAACGTATGCACTCACATTACTGTAAGATGCTTTGTATAAAAGCGTCTGCTAAAATATTATATTAATAACACATCATTGGGAATGGGAGAGGAGAGGTTTTGACTGGAGTAAAATGTAAGTGTTATGTAGTGAGGACAGCTAGGCCCCATTTGCTCAAGCTCCCCTCTGCTCCGTGTCCTCTTCAGAAGAGAAGTCAGAAAGGTCAAAGTAATGACTCTATCCTGATGTGACCAGGACAGGAGCAGAGCTGCACTAACACCAGAATCGTGGAGACACAGTCTCCATGACACCCGCCATCTCACCTTACATAAACTCATTTTGCCATCAAAGGCATTTGATATTAATATTTCCTCTCGTCCTTACTGATTTAACTTGTCTACTCTAATGCAGGGCCGTAGAGGCCCAAAGAACATTTGTGGAACACTTTGTATGAGTGACAAACTTAATTTCACCTGGCCTCGTTTGCCCCCACAATTCATCAGATGCTCTGAGGACACATGCATGCACACACGCACGGCACGTGCATACACATACCCACACACTGTGCTGGTTTTAGTCATTTAAGTTTACACTGAAAACGTTTTACCATCCCATATGGAGTGGCGGCAAGGATTTAGCAGCGGTGGCCTGTTTTGCCATCAAGGGCATTTAATATTAATATTTCCTCTCGTCCTTACTGATTTTACTTGTCTACTCTAATGCAGGGCCATAGAGTCCCAAGGAACATTTGTGGAACACTTTGTACGAGTGACAAACTTAACTTCACAATTCATCAGATGCTCTGAGGACACATGCATGCATGCACATACACACACACTGTGCTGTGTGTACCCATGTCCTCTAGCCTGTGTACTCATATATCATCAGTAAACAGAAACAGGGTTACTTTCCCCCTACTGCCGACTGCAGCCACTCAGACATTCTGAGAAGAGACATTTGAAACCCCACCTCTTTAAGGAATACCTGGGATAGGATAAAGTAATCATTATATCCCCCTTACCCCCCCAATAAAAAATTAAAAAAAACATTGTAAAGTGGTTATCCCACTGGCTATAAGGTGAATGCACCAATTTGTAAGTCGCTCTGGATAAGAGCGTCTGCTAAATGACGTAAATGTAAATGTAAGAGTACATTTTCAAAAGTGTCACATCTCTTCCCCCACACAGCACTGACTGTCTGACAGAAATATGCAGTGCATATGGCATATCCCTGCCTCCTCCCGGTGTAAACCACAACACAGCATGAGAGCCCAGCCAAGTGTTAAACAGGGGAGAGAATTGTAATTCCAAGCAGGTCTCAGAAAAAAGAGAAAAAGTGCACTGTGGGGCTAGGTAGTATTTTAAGCAGCGAGGAGAATGTGCGACTGGAGAGTTTAATTGATGAGTTCCGCTGGCGGAAATATAATTGTATGTTTCCCCCTATTCATACCCTTTGATATTGAATTACAATTATCTGTGCATTTGCAATGGGGCAGGAGCTCGGGCCATAAGCTCCAGAGTCATATTAGCTGGCCTCTGCTTGGTCTCCGAGCTAGCTTAAGTGATTTCACCAGATCCTGCATTTCCGTCTGACACGTGAATTTGATGCAGTTTTCAGGTTACTATGATTTTATGAATTTGTATCGAATGGGGGAATGTCTTTGCGGTTGGGGTAATTGAGCTTGAACAAAACCAATCATCTGTGTGTGTGTGTGTGGTGTGCATGAGACAGAGGGTGTCTGTGCATGCATGTGCGTCAATCGTAACCTCTCAAGCGCAATGAGGCACAATGAGTGTGCGCTTAATCATTCTTCATCAAGGGGACAGAGCATCAGCTAGCAAGCTGTTTACTGAAGTAACAGGTGTTGTGTTGAACGTTAGCAGGTGATTGGAGTCTGGACCGGGACCTGGACTGGGACTCTGTGTCACTGCTTCAACAGATCTCAGGTTGTTTTAACACCTTATATCGGCTCAACTTCGGTTGTTTTTCTACTTCATTGATTTATTCAGTCCTGTCTCTACTTCAGTATATTGAAAATACTGAGGATCTCAGTAACTCGGCAATAACTGTGATATGTGGTTGTTTTTTCCTACTAAACTTAGTTGAATGCACTGACAAGCGTGTCTGCTAAATGACAAAAATGTTTACTCTACTTGAAGTATTCTCTTAAATAAAGCACAGAGCATCAAGCAAGTCACTTCTATCCAGCAATTATTGCATGTCATAATTAACCGAATAAAGAGATATGGAGATGAGCATCATAATTACTACAAGAATGACTGAAAACCTGTTTTTACATTGACTGAGAAATTGAAGTTCTATACCCCCAATTAGACAATTCTGCTTGATATGGTGCCATCCTCTAATCATGAAAAAGGCTTAGCTAATTAACTTTAAAAAAGACATGCTGTCAGCACTCATCGTCATGACATGCATACTAATTAAGTTGGCTTCGAATGGGGACCAACATTCACAGCAACACCTTGGGGCCAAAACAAATAAGACTACAATTCCCATGAGGTTAAAGATGCCTGGTGGACTTCCTCTTCTGTAACTTTCAGGGGTTGATAGTCACCCACTGAGAGGAGAGTTGCAGGGTGTTTGAGCAGACAGATCTGCTGTGGCTGACTCTCCCAGACAGTAGAGAGACTGTGTGCGTGACACGCTGCGCCGCACGGAACAGTGTAGAGTGTACACAGAAAGCTGCAGTGAGCGTTCCAATTGTGACAGCAAGTCTTAAGGCGTCCACATGCTTCCCAGCCGAAACAGTTCGGAACAGTTTGTGCATATATTATGACGACATTTTGTGACGTTTTTGTTAGTTTTGGACTTCGGCAAGGGTTTCTTCGGCTGTTCGAGCACACAACATTTTTTCTCGAGGCAAGCCGAAGTGGTAGCCGAAGTCTACGCCCCCCTCGTCGGCGATTGGACGGATTCTTCAATGAAGTGCCTGTTATCATTCAACGAGAGGTGACTCGCCCTCATGCACATTTTTACACTTGAGAAATACTGCATCAGACATCCTAGTCAGATGCAAAATTGCACGACTAAGATCTCCTCGTCAAAAACGCCAAAATTAATGACAGATTTCTTGCGTTATCTTAGATTAATTCTGACTATTTTGAGGAAGTGTATAATGGCTAAGGCATCTCAAAATGAACAAACAGTACTATTGCTGGTTTTTTCTAGTTTTTCAAGCGAAGGTCTTTTAAGGGAGTATGCGAGCACACTGGTTCGTGCTCGGCTAGGCGCCAGCCGAACTGAAGCATGCTGACACCTTAACGGACACAGATAGAGAGACACAGAAAACACACATGTTAATGCATACGCTCGCACACACACATACAGGCTGGCACATACGGATGCACACACACGCACATACGCACACAAACACACACACACATACCCTCCATGGCACCGCAGCAGTATGGAGAAGGACCGTTAAAGGACAACACAACTCCTCGATTCATTCCCCTCGTCTCTTACAGTTCTGCTGTCACACATAGCACTTAGGTATGAACCAACAAGACAGCACTGGAAGGCTTTCATCTACAAAGACACAGGACACCAATGGAGAGAAAGGGAGGGGAAAGAGTAGAGAGGGAAGAGATTTTGAAAGAGATGTGGATGGATGGCGACAGAGAGAGGAGAGGGAGAGAAGTAGTCGAGTTAGGGGGCGGATAGTTGAGGGGAAGAGAGGGGAGCAGAGATTTTGAGAGAGAGACACAGTGAGAGGTCAGAGGGGATGGAGAGAGGGAGTTGAACGAGGGGGGAGGATAGTTTAGGGTTGAGAGCCAACAATAGGATGCCCGCAGCATACAGCAGCAGCAGTATTTGCCACTCGGAGCATACAGCCACAGCTCAGCGACCTTGATCAGAGCGTGGGACCAGGGCTGTAGCTAGCCGCACAGCCAGTTTATCATTAAATATTCATTAATTAACAGCAATACACTCACTCACTGGCTCACTGACCTGGTCATCACTTCCCATCGGCCAAAGGTGCTGTCATAAGGCTGATGCCTCAAAATGTCAAAATTAGGTCACACTACTATCACTGTTCTATGCTGAGAGTTCATGGCATTTTCCTCCAATGAATGATAATATCATTAAATGAAGAAAAGGGCAAAGGACCAAAATAAACTTGGAAAAAAGAGGTTATGATAAAGTCTCTCAGGCAGACATGCGTACTGTGTGGTGACCTACAAAGAGGCCAAAAAAGGTTGGGTTATAGTGTGTGTTCAAGTTCAATTCACTTAGTCATAGATCATTAACGAAGAGAGAGAGGGAATCTGGGAAGGAGGGAGGGAGAGACGAGCAGCTGTTCATTAAAATGCAGTTGGTGCCGGAACCCAACGTTCTATTGAAGGCAAAGCCTAGCTGCTTGCCCAGCGTTTGGCATTCATCCTTTTACATTGTAATTTACACACAATGGCAAAGTGTCCTATTAGCAGTGTGTTTCCTAAAGACTTCAGCCGGCCTGTGTATGTATTTTATCCTTAACACTAAAACCGCTGGGCCTCGAGGGACCCCCATTCAAGCTAATGAGCAGTCATTTTCACTGCAACATTCTAACGGTGTAATTAATACATTTCATATATGCAATCGCAAAAATAATCATTTGGTTGTGTTTATGAAGGCCTACGGTAACAGTAGTACACTTTTTATTTTATTTCAAATTGCACAATAGCATTTTCATTCGTTTGTTACTGTAGGCTATATGTAAAAAAATGTTTTACAAAAAAACACATTTCAAGTGGAGTGCCTTTGTTACAACTATAAAACAGTAAGTGTACAGTGAGGGAAAAAAGTATTTGATCCCCTGCTGATTTTGTACGTTTGCCCACTGACAAAGAAATGATCAGTCTATAATTTTAATGGTAGGTTTATTTGAACAGTGAGAGACAGAATAACAACAACAAAATCCAGAAAAACGCATTTCAAAAATGTTATAAATTTATTTGCATTTTAATGAGGGAAATAAGTATTTGACCCCCTCTCAAAATTTCTGGCTCCCAGGTATCTTTTATACAGGTAACGAGCTGAGATTAGGAGCACACTCTTAAAGGGAGTACTCCTAATCTCAGCTTGTTACCTGTATAAAAGTCACCTGTCCACAGAAGCAATCAATCAATCAGATTCCAAACTCTCCCTCATGGCCAAGACCAAAGAGCTCTCCAAGGATGTCAGGGACAAGATTGTAGACCTACACAAGGCTGGAATGGGCTACAAGACCATCGCCAAGCAGCTTGGTGAGAAGGTGACAACAGTTGGTGCGATTATTCGCAAATGGAAGAAACACAAAAGAACTGTCAGTCTCCCTCGGCCTGGGGCTCCATGCAAGATCTCACCTCGTGGAGTTGCACTGATAATGAGAACGGTGAGGAATCAGCCCAGATCTACACAGGAGGATCTTGTCAATGATCTCAAGAGAGATGGGACCATAGTCACCAAGAAAACAATTGGTAACACACTACGCCGTGAAGGACTGAAATCCTGCAACGCCCGCAAGGTCCCCCTGTTCAAGAAAGCACATATACAGGGCCGTCTGAAGTTTAACAATGAACATCTGAATGATTCAGAGGAGAACTGGGTGAAAGTGTTGTGGTCAGATGAGACCAAAATGGAGCTCTTTGGCATCAACTCAACTCGCCGTGTTTGGAGGAGGAGGAATGCTGCCTATGACCCCAAGAACACCATCCCCACCGTCAAACATGGAGGTGGGAAACATTATGCTTTGGGGGTGTTTTTCTGCTAAGGGGACAGGACAACTTCACAGCATCAAAGGGACGATGGACGGGGCCATGTACCGTCAAATCTTGGGTGAGAACCTCCTTCCCTCAGCCAGGGCATTGAAAATGGGTCATGGATTTGTATTCCAGCATGACAATGACCCAAAAAACACGGCCAAGGCAACAAAGGAGTGGCTCAAGAAGAAGCACATTAAGGTGCTGGAGTGGCCTAGCCAGTCTCCAGACCTTAATCCCATAGAAAATCTGTGGAGGGAGCTGAAGGTTCGAGTTGCCAAACGTCAGCCTCGAAACCTTAATGACTTGGAGAAGATCTGCAAAGAGGAGTGGAACAAAATCCCTCCTGAGATGTGTGCAAACCTGGTGGCCAACTACAAGAAACGTCTAACCTCTGTGATTGCCAACAGGGGTTTTGCCACCAAGTACTAAGTCATGTTTTGCAGAGGGGTCAAATACTTATTTCTCTCATTAAAATGCAAATCAATTTATAACATTTTTGACATGCGTTTTTCTGGATTTTTTTGTTGTTATTCTGTCTCTCGCTGTTCAAATAAACCTACCATTAAAATTATAGACTGATCATTTCTTTGTCAGTGGGCAAACGTACAAAATCAGCAGGGGATCAAATACTTTTTTCCCTCACTGTATGTGTTGGAACAGGGTAACAGCTTCTTTTTTATAGTGACACATTTCTTTCAAATACCACAACGACCAAGACACACAGTCAGCAAGACGCGCTGTCAAGTGATGAAAACATCAGTAGCCTAAACATCATTATAAGCGCAAAGTGTGCTTGATAAATAGTGAAAATCAACGCAAAAGCAATAATGGCATTATAATGAATATGTGTCGATATGACAGCAGTCAAAAATAGTCAATTATTTATACGTCGGATACCATGGCGAATTCGTCTGTTTCTTTGTCATCAAAATGGAGTTAACCCATGATCTCTCTGAAACGATCCTGTGACATTGTTTCTCCAAAGACCAGAAGCTCTCCATATACACTCATACAGGATTGAAATGAACGCTTCCAGCTCATCTACAGACAGATAACAGGCAGTGTCTCCTTGCTCGTGTGCACCTTAGTCCCTGAATGCTGTAGCATGTCCATGTCACATAAACAATGAAAGCTGGTGAGTGCATTGCTGGTGTTGTTTTTTGCTTGAGTTGTAGGGCCTGCTCTCTCAGTGATTACATTTTGTGCTGATAATCGGCTAGTAGCATTGTCACTGGCTTGTTCTATCTAAACGGTGCCTTCCCTTCCTCTCTCCTGTCTCACTGTTTCATTTGGTAGTGACGCGGGCACCTGCTCAGTGCGCCCCTTTCTGGCTTTTTTTGCGCTTAGGCCTCGGAGGTAAAGGTTATTCAGGCTGAGGCTCAGAATCAGAAGAATAATCATCAGAGATGTCATGATTAATTTCTTCCCCGCCATCGGAGTCGTTTTCATTCAGATCTTGTAGCAGCGCTAACTCAGCATGTGCATCCATTCGTCTTCTTCTACTTGCCATTGTAAATTACACACGCTCTGACTGTGTACTCCAAGTAGGCCAGAGTAGACTGATAAAACTGCTTGGATTCTTTGGGCTGATATAGGGTACATAACATTTTGAGATTATAATGACAATATACCAATATAATAGAATGACTCACTCTGATTTTCATTCGCAATTGGTGATTACATAATTTTGCATAATTCGCTTCCACTCGCTCATCAACTCACCCATTCTCCCCCTTTCTCCTCCATCATACTTTACTTCATTTATTTCATCTGTTGTTATATGTGTGAAATTAGTTCAAATCAAATGAAATGTTATTGGTCACATACACATATTTAGCAGATGTTATTGCGGGTGTAGCGAAATGCTTGTGTTTCTAGCTCCAACGGTTCAGTAATATCTAACAATTCACAACAATACACACAATACACACAAATATAAAAGTAAAAGAATAGAATTAAGAAATATATAAATATTAGGACGAGCAATGTTGGCGTGGCATAGACTAAAATACAGTAGAATAGTATAGAATACAGTATATACATATGAGATGAGTAAAGCAAAAATATGTCAACATTATTAAAGTGACTAGTGTTCCATTATTAAAGTGGCCAGTTATTCCAAGTCTATGTATATAGGGCAGCAGCCTCTAAGGTGCAGGGTTACGTAACCGGGTGGAAGCCACCTAGTGATGGCTATTTAACAGTCTGATGGCCTTGAGATAGAAGCTGTTTTTCAGTCTCTCGGTCCCAGCTTTGATGCACCTGTACTGACCTCGCCTTCTGGATGATAGCGGGGTGAACAGGCAGTGGCTCGGGTGGTTGTTGTCCTTGATAATCTTTTTGGCCTTCCTGTGACATCGGGTGCTGTAGGTGTCCTGGAGGGCTGGTAGTTTGCTCCTGGTGATGCGTTGAGCAGACCGCACCACCCTCTGGAGAGCCATGCGGTTGCGGGCGGAGCAGTTGCCGTATCAGGCGGTGATACAGCCCGACAGGATGCTCTCAATTGTGCATTTGTAAAAGTTTGTGAGGGTTTTAGGTGCCAAATTCCTTCAGCCACCTGAGGTTGAAGAGGCGCTGTTGCGCCTTTCTTAGCACACTGTCTGTGTGGGTGGACCATTTCAGATCGTCAATGATGTGTACGCCGACGAACTTGAAGCTTTCCTCCTTCTCCACTGCGGTCCTGTCGATGTGGATAGGGGTGTGCTCCCTCTGCTGTTTCCTGAAGTCCACGATCAGCTCATTTGTTTTGTTGACGTTGAGTGAGAGGTTATTTTCCTGGCACCACACTCCCAGGGCCCTCACCTCCTCCCTGTAGGCTGTCTCGTCATTGTTGGTAATCAGGCCTACTACTGTTGTGTCGTCTGCAAACTTGATGATTGAGTTGGAGGCATGCATGGCTACGCAGTCATGGGTGAACAGGGAGTACAGGAGGGGGCAGAGCACACACCCTTGTGGGGCCCCTGTGTTGAGGATCAGTGAAGTGGAGATGTTGTTTCCTACCTTCACCACCTGGGGCGGCCCGTCAGAAAGTCCAGGACCCAGTTGCACAGGGCGGGGTTCAGACCCAGGGCCCCGAGCTTAATGATGAGCTTGGAGGGTACTATGGTATTGAATGCTGAGCTATAGTCAATGAACAGCATTCTTACATAGGTATTCCTCTTGTCCACATGGGATAGGGCAGTGTGCAGTACGATGGTGATTGCATCGTCTGTGGATCTATTGGGGCGTAAACAAATTGAAGTGGGTCTAGGTTATCAGGTAAAGTAGAGGTGATATGATCCTTAATTAGCCTCTCAAAGCACTTCATGATGACAGAAGTGAGTGCTACGGGGCGATAGTCATTTAGTTCAGTTACCTTTGCTTTCTTGGGTACAGGAACAATGGTGGACATCTTGAAGCAAGTGGGGACAGCAGACTGGGATAGGGAGAGATTGAATATGTTCGTAAACACTCCAGCCAGCTGGTCTGCGCATGCTCTGAGGATGCGGCTAGGGATGCCGTCTGGGCCAGCAGCCTTGCGAGGGTTAACACGCTTAAATGTCTTACTCACGTCGGCCACGGAGAAGGAGAGCCCACAGTCCTTGGTAGCGGGCCGCGTCGGTGGCATTGTGTTATCCTCAAAGCGGGCGAAGAAGGTGTTTAGCTTGTCCGGAAGCAAGACGTCGGTGTCCGCTACGTGGCTGGTTTTCCCTTTGTAGTCCGTGATTGTCTGTAGACCCTGCCAAATACGTCTTGTGTCTGAGCCGTTGAATTGCGACTCCACTTTGTCTCTGTACTGGCGTTTTACCTGTTTGATTGCCTTACGGAGGGAATAACTACACCGTTTCGATATAGTTTAGGTTCAGTTTCGACGCAATTATCGTGGTGATTATCAACTGGGCACGGCACTGTCGGGAGAAGTAGTGGAGCAGGCCCTACTGTCAGGAGAAGGAGGGGCAAGGGGGGAAAACAATTAAAAAATGACATGCCCTCATAAAACTGGTTAAACTCCAGTTCTGTTAGTGATATTAAGATTCTAACAATGACAGTGTGTTATATAGATGTATTTAGGAAATGTCAAGGATGGAGGGGGGCATGATTTAATTTTTTAAAAATTGTTTTAAATTAATGAGCAGTCAAAAAAATCGGCTTCAGCGGTTCTCGTGTTAACAGTTTGGACATGTCGAATCCCACACCCATAGCCCGTGGATTATCATTTTGTTACTTCTACCGCTCACCTCGCTCCCCTATCTCGCACTGTGAAATTACAGGCTTAGTTAGACATATTGCCACTTTGTTCAGTGCAGTGTTCACCTCTCCCTTCAATCCACGATGAACTCACCCTCTTTCACTTTCCCTCCTTTTCCTCTCTCTCTATTCCATTGTTTTGGCTCAGTGAGCCGAGGACTGGGCTGGCTGTCTTCACTCAGAGCTCCTTGAGTGATAAGGGCATTTCATAACCACTCTCCAGTCCCAGCCGTCTACCATGTACTGCAGCACCCATCATCAATTTATGAAGCCTCTGCAGCGAACATGGTACAACCAACGCCTGTATGGTCTCTTCTCATTGCAGAGGGACCTTACACGGCACCATCCCTTTTGCTACACTTTTCTGACATACAGAAGCAGCATTACTGTCAAGCTCTGTTAAACGGCCACTCTGGACACTTCGGAGACATGTGTGGAGAGTGCTCTGGGAGCTGGGAACTGTCCTGTTCTCTTCTGTGTTTTCCCCATGCTGCCTGGGAGCTGGGGACTGTCCTGTTCTCTTCTCTAAGTGTTTTACCCATCCTGCAGGAAGTGGAGTAGTGGACTGGCTTGGTTCTCGGTGCTGTGTGAAGGGGGAGGCAGGGTGACTGAGTGAATGAGTGACAGACAGTCTTCAGCAGCTGGCTGGGAGGAACGGAGGGAAATCTCTACTCTAAACAGGGCCAGTTATCAGACCCCTCCACTGGCTGGCTGCTAAACTGGCTGCTTTGTGTAATGCTGGACAAGTCATCCTCTGCTATTGGGGACAGTTGGTGTAGGAGATAGTTACTGCTGTAACTCAACACTTTGATTTGAGCTGTACGTTGACTTGGAGAAGGGAATGTTTTTTTTTGTGTACTCAGGTTGGTGCATGGATGAAAGAGTTGATGCAAAACGCACCAGAGAACGGCAGGTTTTGGCCAGCACTACATTATGTCTGCTCAAGACATGCAGTCGTTTTGGATTCTAAGATGCTACTGCACTATTAACATTGTCATAGGCATACAGCCTGAGCAAAATGGGGCTATAATGTTCTGTCAGCTTCTGTTTACCGTACCGAAATGGATCGTGGTTGGGCTGGGCCCTCTCTCGCTCTCTCTCTTTCTCACTCTGAGTGGTTCAGGTTTCTGTGCCACCGACCCTCCTCCCTCCTTCTTACTCCCGAGCTCTGTCCATGTACTGTACTGTTCTGTACTGTAGGGAGAGTAAGGGTGGTGGTGGAGTAGTGGTTCAGCCTAGGCCAGCCTCATTAGCTGCTGAAAGCTCCTTCCTCAGTGCAGGCCGCTGCAGGGCTATTGTCTCCCACAGCAGCTGCTCACGACAAAGCCGATAAATCACTGCATTACTTGCGAATGCAGAGCTCCAGTTACAGTGGTGAAACAAACATTGTGATTTCACTGCATCTCTTCCTCCTTCACTCAGTCCTGTCATCTGTGTGTGTGTGTTTGTGTGTGTGTGTGTGTGTGTGTGTGTGTGTGTGTGTGGCTCTAGTTATTTAGACACTGGGCTTTCATTCTCAAGATGGTCGGCAGGACATCTCGCTCCTCACAACCTAGGCACAGTTGATGTTTGAATCTCTGGCCTTGTTTGTGATATTTATTTGAAATGGTAATGTATTCTTAGAGGGGCAGTGGGGCACTACTAGGCTGCATAGTCAATGTTATATATTTCTCTGTGTGAGGGAGGCCTATTTTAATCAGCTTCGTACACAGTAGTTTCCACATTGCTTCAATAGGCCATCAAGATTTCCCAATATACCCTGCAGGGTCCACAGAAAGGAATCAGATGACATCAATGATCAGAAGAAGAAGAATGACCAATGGTGTGTCATACATCCTATAATCCAGATGACTCAGGCTGGGTGCTCTTTTCATTAGACCGTTCCTTTATTAAAAGCACCACAAAAATAGAACATTAAGTAGAGAAATAAACAAAGTAATTTCCTGCGTTGCTGCTGCCTCGGCTGAATTATTTCTGAAGCACCTTGCTGTTCACTTTTAGTTTTGATGATTCCAGATATGGGAATGTCAAAATCCTTACAAATGACTAAGAGTGTGAAACCTCTTCCTCAGAAATACCTCTTACCACTGCAATGTCAGCACTCAGCACAGTTTAGAGATAATTCAATCAGGGTGTGTTCCATCCATGTGCTCCTCTCAAGGTGGCCTAGAAGATTTAGTCAAATCACAATGAAATATGACTCTGGGAAAAATGCGTCAGTAAGTGAAAATGGGAGGGAGAGAGGCGGGAGGCGAGTCACAATGTGTAACTGCGGTGTGACTGTGAAGGTTGTCAATGTTACCCGCAGACGTCTCCTCTAGGCGTGACCTAAGGGTTGCCTCCCTAGCTGTCAGGTTTGAGGCTGAGTGTACTCACCTTGTCATAATAATGCAGCCATCCAAGCCCTCCTGACCCTCCCCAGGGCCCCCGATAGACAGAGCTGCTCCTGGACACATCTTCAGCTCCATGGCTCATAGGGCTGTGACAATACCAGTATAAATAAATGTGACTCTGGATGACAACATAAAGAAGTTAAATCTGCTTCGTGTTTTGTTTCCTTGCCACGATACTAACGAGTATCGCGATGCTGGTATCGTCCCTTATTGCTCAGCACTGTGAATATTATAGCCGTCGTAAAGGCTGCTGCTCTCTCTCGCTCTGCCAGATAACCTGGTCGTGTTCATTAGGGCACGAAACCAGAGTGCTTTAAAACATTTTGCAACAGAAAATGTATTTGGACAAGTCCAGGTAGTCCCTCCCTGTTTCAGTGAGTTTTCTTCCGTTTGGTGCCTAATGAACACGACCTTGGGGAAGTCATGGTGTCATGGCAGTTCTCTGGTTACTGCAATCAGGCAGCCAGCTTGAGTCACTCACAAAATGATCAAGTATAATTGGATGCAGTTTTAAATCTGACTCGTTATGAATATTAATAAGGATGCAGATTCCAGGCTCATGTCAGAGAGGTGTTGAACTGGAACTGGAGATTTGGATGCAGTGTTCTTGGAGCAGGACTGTGATGAGAAAGATCATGAAGTTCCCTGTTGACTCCTCTCTGCCACCATTATCTATGGAAGTAGTAGTAAGTCAGGACCCAAACATAAAAAGCCCTCAACGCCATCTTGATTCATGAATGCACATATACGTTGGGGTATGTACAGTGCCTTAAGAAAGTATTCACATCCCTTGACTTTTTCCACATTTAGTTGTTTTACAGCCAGAATTGTTTTTCTTTATGGTCACTGGCCTACACACAATACCCCATAATGTCAAATTGGAATGATGTTATTCAAAATGTTTACAAATGAATGAAAAATGAAAAGCTGAAATGTCTCGAGTCAAAAAGTATTGAACCCCTATGTTATGGAAAGCCTAATTAAGTTTAGGAGTTGCATTTACATTTACATAATTTTGCAGACACTCTTATCCAAAGCGACTTTCAAATTGGTGCATTCAACTTATGATAGCCAATATTATCATTATTATTTGTATTTATTTGTAGGGGGTAGAATTATTACTTTTATACTATTCCAGGTATTCCTTAAAGAGGTAGGGTTTCAAGTGTCTCCGGAAGGTGGTCAGTGACTCCGCTGTCCTGGCGTCGTGGGGGAGCTTGTTCCACCATTGGGGTGCCAGAGCAGCGAATAGCTTTGACTGGGCTGAGCGGGAACTGTGCTTCCGTAGAGGTAGGGGCGCTAGCAGGCCAGAGGTGGATGAAAGTAGTGCCCTCGTTTGGGTGTAGGGTCTGATCAGAGCCTGGAGGTAAGGAGGTGCCGTTCCCCTCACAGCTCCGTAGGCAAGCACCATGGTCTTGTAGTAGATGCAAGCCTCAACTGGAAGCCAGTCGAGTGTGCGGAGGAGCGGGGTGACATGAGAGAACTTGGGAAGGTTGAACACCAGACGGGCTGCAGCGTTCTGGATAAATTGTAGGGGTTTAATGGCACAGGCAGGGAGCCCAGCCAACAGCGAGTTGCAGTAATCCAGACGGGAGATGACAAGTGCCTGGATTAGGACCTGTGCCGCTTTCTGTGTGAGATAGGGTCGTACTCTGCGAATGTTGTAGAGCATGAACCTGCAGGATCGGGTCACCGCTTTGATGTTAGTGGAGAACGACAGGGTGTTGTCCAGGGTCACGCCAAGGTTCTTTGCACTCTGGGAGGAGGACACAATGGAGTTGTCAACCGTCATGGCGAGATCATGGAGCGGGCAGTCTTTCCCCGGGAGGAAGAGCAGCTCCGTCTTGCCAAGGTTCAGCTTGAGGTGGTGATCCGACATCCACACTGATATGTCTGCCAGACATGCAGAGATGCGATTCGCCACCTGGTTATCAGAAGAAGAAAATGAATTGTGTGTCGTCTGCGTAGCAATGATAGGAGAGACCATGTGAGGATATGACAGAGCCAAGTGACTTGGTGTATAGAGAGAATAGGAGAGGGCCTAGAACTGAGCCCTGGGGGACACCAGTGGTGAGAGCACGTGGTGCGGAGACAGATTCTCGCCACGCCACCTGGTAGGAGCGACCTGTCAGGTAGGACGCAATCCAAGAGTGAGCAGCGCCGGAGATGCCCAACTCGGAGAGGGTGGAGAGGAGGATCTGATGGTTCACAGTATCAAAGGCAGCAGATAGTTCTAGAAGGATATGAGCAGAGGAGCGAGAGTTAGCTTTAGCAGTGCGGAGAGCCTCCGTAACACAGAGAAGAGT